>NC_050518.1:9151897-9153917 GCF_002922805.2 Oryzias melastigma | reverse complement strand
AAAAAAAAAAAAACAGACATGACTTGGACTGCTCTCAGGGCAAATGGGGAAATTTCTATTCACACCTCATCGATTTATTTTTAAAACACTTACAATTAAACATGTTTAGCAACGATGAGGATCATTTTTGAAAGACCTTATGTTTTTTTGCATACGTAAGTATTTATCTAAAAAGTTAGTTTTAACATTGTCTCAATGTTTCCTCCATACTGTTCTGGAGTTTCCATCTGTGCAGTGAAAACCTTTGGAAATTGAAGTTTAACATAACAAGCTAAAGAAGAGCTTATTATTGAATAAAAAAGAACATGGAACCAGATGCAAAAGTTGATGCAAAGTAGCTAACACAGAGAGCAAGCCTCATCAGTCTTCACGATTAAATAAAATAACTTGTTGAAAAATGTTCTTTGAAGTGGCATGAATGGTAAAAAGGATGGTGTCCTTTTCCCTAAAAGCTCCAACTGAATTACCTCAAGAGAGAAGTAATTGCTTGTGGCAATTCAGCACCTGGGTCTGCATTAATGTAACCAAAAGACAGCATTCCCTTGATGGTCATTTCTCAGTTTTATGCAGTGTGAGCACATGTGTGTGTACTTTGTGGAAACATGTTCACTCTAACTGAACTTTGAGAAAAGGACACCCGCAAATGGAGACATAAAACAAAAATCATAAAACAAATATTTAGTGTTCTCTGTGCATTTGATCTTCTCTTCTGTGGTTAATCTCTGCATAGAGCTTGAACTTGTGCTGTTATGATCGGTGTGTCTTTATTGGCCTTCAGACTGCTCTTTTTTAGTCTATGGGTTGAAATTTCTTGATTTTTATCCCAAAAATTTTTTTTTTATACACAGCATATCCCACTAAGAGGGTCAGTGTTTTCTGTTGCTGTTTCCTTGTCCTGTATTCTGCAGCCTTGAGCGCAACACCGATAATCATTATTTTTCAAAGACGTGTCCCTGAGGTACCCATGAGATGTTTGTTGAAAGCACATTTTGTACACTGAAGTCAAAAATGGGATTTGTGTACGCTTGCCAGGTGTAACATGTTTATCCTTCAACACTATGAAGCGCAGGTTTGGAGGTCAGGAACGTATGCAAAGTCATTAACATCTAGTTGAGAGACAGGAGGAGTTATGAACTGTTTGCTGAAAATAAGTTGTTTCAAATGTTTGTTCCAAATAAACCTCCATCAGTGTCATCTTGTTTTTTTTTTCTAGAACTGCTGATTAAGCTGCAAATCTTGATAAAAACTTGAAAAATGGAAGTCTTAAATATATAATGCTAACAATATTTTTGTGCCCCATTTCCTTTACACTGTCAAATTAATACAAACTCTCACAATGACTGTTCATCTAATGATTCATAGAGTTTGCAGAATTAACAAACTTTGCTTTGATGCCTGCCCGCATTAGTTAGACCATGTTTCTTGCACACAAAGTCACTTTAAGGCCAACAGCCTAAGTGGTAACAAGCTTGTTAGCACGGTTGGTGATAAACGAACCAGAGCACATTGTCTTGGCATTAGAAATGAGCAGAGGTGTGAAAATGTCACCACAAATAGACTCTGGTCACTAAATGTCACCTTTTCACTCCATTCCCTCCCTCTCCTTTTCCTCCCACTCTGTTCTTCTTTTGCCTTTCTCTAATCTGCCCCGTCCTTTCTTTTTTATTTTTTCTTTGTACTTGTACCAATCCCTTCACCTTCGTCCACATACAGTACTTTATCATTTGTGCACTTCTGCCTGCCTCCCACCATTTAACACTCCTTTTCTTTAGGTTTTCTGAAAAGGGCAGCAGCGAAGGAGAACCGACCAAATACCACAGCCCACCTCTTTTTAGTGTCTCTTTTCTTCTGGAACTGCTTTCCTTATTTTCAAAAATCACTTATTTCCAAAAGTAATTGTATTAATATTGATGTTTATCATAAATTCTGGTTTAGTTGATCAGGGACATGATTGTTGATTCAACAAAACAGAGTTTGAACAAAAGCTACATTTAAAGACCCATCCATCCATCCATCCATC
>NC_050518.1:9095793-9151762 GCF_002922805.2 Oryzias melastigma | reverse complement strand
TTGTTGATTCAACAAAACAGAAATTAGTTTGAACAAAAGCTACATTTAAAGACCCACTCCGATGAAAATATTGTTTTTTTGGTCTTTTTAGCATATTATTGTGTTCTTTTTCTGATGATGGAGGACATAAGCTTAGAATTACATTTCTGAATACTTCGTTTTTCAAATCATTGTGAATCAAGAACAGATGAAAAAAAAAATGCTGTTTGAATAATCTTGCAACAGTGACGTAGGTGCTACGAACGGCGGGCCACAAGCTGGATGTCGGGAAGCAGGGTCAGACTTACTCCGCCCACAATTCAGAGCCAAATTTCTAATGAACTTCTGGCGCTCTACAGAAATTATGTCCTGTATTGTATAAAGGTTTTTTTTGTTTTTGGCTAAAAACACCAGGATCATTATTAAAAGACCGTTGGGAACACTTTTGCAATAGTTCAAAAGATGATAGGAATGAGACTTTAAAAGATAGTTGTGGCCACCATCTCATTAGCCTCTCTAGCTAAAAACATTCTAGAGTATGCTTAAGTTTTCTCTTTGGATGTTTGTCTGTGGGATTATTGGGGAAACCATTGAATTACGAGGAATTGGGATCGTGGAATATCAGTTTAAGAAATGTGTACGAAAAATCTAAGAGAACACACACAAGTGTATTGTTGAATTTGTAATTGTTCTGCCTCCTTTACAAACTTTACAGTGTTTTCTATGTCTTTGCCATGTTAACAGTATTGGAAATAACTCATAATGTGATGATTTCTGGGGTTGGGGGTGTAGTCAGAGTTTCTGTTTAGTTAATCGGCCAGTGATGGGCGGGAACATAGAGCTTCAAACTGTGAGCAGCTGCTGAAATGGGTCAATCTTTTCTTTTTTTTAAACACCTGAGAGAAGATGTTAATTGGCACAAAACCTATGGAAACAAGTAATTATACCATTAAAGCATTGATTTCATGGGATGGAAATTTCATTTGGAAAGAAAACAACTGAGAAAAGAATCTGTAAGGCTCTATATTGTGATCAAAGCAAGTGGATCAGTAGGGTTTTTAAAGTGTGTCTAGATGATCAATGGTTGCATAAAACTTTTTTTGTTTGTATATACCAAAAAAGCTTTTCACTGACTTTGTACAGGATGGTGTCTGTAAGAAAACAGGGCATCTGCATTTATTCACAACAAAAAGGAAATTGTTGTGTTGACACCTTTAACCCTTGTGATATCTCAGGCATGTTTAAATTAAAAGCGGATCATTTGGACCCATTAATTATGTTTTTTCTTCACTGGTGTCTATGGCAGACATAAAATCCTGTCCACCTTTGTCATGGGAGAGATCACAAATCAATGTGTATATAAATTAACACTTTTCACCATTCAAAGTAAAATGTTGACTAAAAAATCTCAAAGCTATGATGTATATCATTTTGAAAAATTAAAGTCCTATTTTAAATATGTGGCTGTAAGAAAGCAGATTAACTTATTTAGCAATTATTGGGAGATCATAGTGAAACCCTTTGAAACATCATTAATGTACAGTTAACCAACATTACAATGTGGATCACACTGGATTTTATTAGCCTTGAAGTGCTTGGAATAATATGGATTACAACCATCTTAATTCATCTGTCTTGGTTTGACATGTCCTACTTTTTGAGTTGATTTTTAGATAATATTTATAGCAACCAACACCATAGATGCACTGAATCCAAACTTTTCTGACTCACCTCGACTCCAACCACCAGCGTTTTCTCCATTTTAAAATGTTCTCCACCATGGCAGGAACGCACCAAGAAGCCCTTTCAGTGATACTGTTGAAGATTTACTTTTTCTTCTTTTTCTGCTTGTATTTTTAATAATTAATAGTTAAACCTGATGATCTTTCAAGTTAACCTTCAAGATTTGCCCATTAGAGAAATGCGCATTAAACATGAGAGCATCTTAGATCTACCACTGTTTGATTGTCAAAAAAAGGGATACAATTATAAATACTGCTGTCCACACACAGCCACAGTTTGACTTTTCCAAGCAGACCAAATCCACATAAATCCTTCTGGGCACAGAATTCTTCATATCAGCTTATATCCTCCTTCAAAATGTGTTTACCTGCCCTTTAGCCTAAAGGTTTGTAAAGTGTAACTTAGAAGGACCTAAGGTCTGAAGAGCAAAAAAAAAATCTTCCAACTTTTCCCCATCCACATTCACTGTGATTTAAACATTTCAAAATGCTATAAAACACGTGCATGTAGTGATATCCATGGTAGCCAATTTTCACTTTAGACAGTGAATAATTAGAAAAACAATCAATACAGAGTGCTGTGTGGAAAATGGAAAGAAGATAAACCCTGGCTTATTGATTTGTCAAGTGTCGTCATTTTAGCCCAAAGAGAATGTTTGCCCTGGAAATGCATGTGAGAATGCATATAATTACTCTGTGGTGAGCCTATATATCTTTTTGTTGAGTCTGGCAGCTAATTAGTTGAGGTGTCTTAGGAAGAAGCTAAATAGTGAGAAACTGAGTAAAAACAGCAGCTCAACCAGTTTACATAAGTAGTATTATATTTTAGCACCAACACTTGCCTGTGTGTGCTGTCCAGACAAAGTACAAAGTTAAGTCAGTCTCTGACTCAATATAAAAGCTCAATATCATATGTCTCTGTAGCATTATTAAAATTAAAATTAAAATAATGCCATAGCCATGCAGTATAATTTTTACACAGCAGGGATTTCAGGTCAAGTTCAGTTTGTAAACTTTTTAACATATATTTTCTTACTGTTAAAGCATTTTCATCAAAAGTTGGTCACCTCTGTGTTGATTGTTTTTGTTGTTGTTCAACAGCAAAATATTATTTAAAAGCCTGCTCTGCTATGTTAGACTAATGTAAGGGATTTGCTCACATATTTTTATTCTAAAAATTGATGTGACGTTAGTTGCTCAGATCATTATTCACATAACTTCCTCTTTCTCTGTCCCTACTTCCATAAACAGATTGCAGTTGAGGTGTGTGGCTACCTCAAAAGCACAACAGCATATTTCAACTATGTCCACTGACTAAAATAGGTTGAATTCCCCAACTGCTCATGGTATGTCCCTCAACTTCAGTGTGACTGCAGTCCTTACAGACTGAGGTTTTGTTCCGCTTTGCTGTATCATCTGAAACGGCTCGTTCTGTAGAAATGTAATATTTTAGTCATTTTCTGTGACAAAGATAGAAGATAGGCAGAGCAGAATTGCTGGCAGAATGAGTGTCATTTAAAAGGAACCCCATAACAACTGAGTGACGCTGTGGCGACATGTAGAGCTGAACTGAAGCTTTGTGTGAAAGAACATCAGGAGAATGGAGGCAGAAGACAGAAGGACCTCAATTGCTCTGTCACGGCACAAACCGCCGTGAAAGTGGCTAATGTGTGCAGTGTCATGTGGCAAAACCTGCCACCGATCTTTGGACATTACCCTATTTTCTTATGAAGGAAAACAAATGTAATACGAAATCATTTCGTTTTTGTATTTCTAAGTATTTATCCTTCTAAATCGCTGTCAATTCTTTGGAATGGTTAGACATTGTACTTTGAAAGTTTTCTTGCCCAACAGATCAACAAAGGCTCAAGCATGGAGTTTGCTTTCATCTTTTTTTTTGCATACAGGCACAAACATGTATAACAAATAAGACAGAAAGCATGAGTCATGAGTGAAATCTGGCGAAATATTGGAGTTTCACCCATCTACTCCCCCCCCCCCTACACACACACACGTCCCATCAAATATGATGTGGCCACATAAAGACAGTCTGCAGCAGCAGGAGAGGACTGCTGAAGCAGCCACTTTTCAGTAATAGGCAGAGGTGAGGCCCAGAGAAACGCTAAAAGAGAGAAAATAAACGGAGTTAGTAGGAGCAGGTAAGTGTTAGCAAAATACTGGCAGCATGTGAGCGGAAGATGAAAAGGTATTGACTGAAAAAGGTAATGATGGCAATGAAAGCTTTAAAATGGTTAAAAAAAAAAAATCAGTGCGAGCGCTGAGCGAAATGATAGCAATCATGAGAACTGAGGCTAAAACCTGAAATACAGTATTCTCTCTGATCTCAACCTCTAAATTAGTGAAAGCTTTGACCTGTTCTATGGACATTACCCTTTGTTCATCCTCACTATTTGTCTCTTTGAAAATCTTTTCTTATCTCATCTAAGCATGCATGAAGAAAACAAGCTGTTTAGATTTAAGCTGTAAATTGATCAATGACAAACCTTAATGAAAAAAAAGCGTATTAGGTGTCAATAAAAGTTTCTGATAAAAGTAAGCTTCTGGATTCTCAATAAAGACCCACTGTTTTTAGCATTTTTAGCATGTTCATGCGGCATTTTTCTCATAATGGAGGACATATATAAAGAAAACTAAGAAGTAAACTACTTTTCAGTGTATTTCTTTATTCAAATCATTGTGAATCAAGAGAAAATGTTTGAAAAAGCTTATAGTTGTTTCATACAAACTAGAATCATCAAGCCACAAGCTTCTTACTCCAATCAGTTCTGATGCATCCACTTACAGACATATAGATGTATGGACGTTTTTGTTCTTCCAGCATCTGGTTCAAAGCTGTACAGCTGTATATTAAATGAGTATTGCGACTGCATTCGAAGAGGTCCCACAGCATCACACAGCTCATCAAAAGTTGAGTGTGTCATATGGAGCTACTGGATCCACAGCTTCTCTGTAAAATCACCAGCCAAGATTTCCCAACATCGCTTCATCCGTAGTCGCTCCATGGCCTGAATAAGACACCGACGTCTCCTTTGATAGATGATTTGAATTTGATTTGATTTGAAATGGTTTATTTCAAGCAATCAAATAGATTGCTTGGGGGGGGTGGGTTCCCGACCTTTTTTAGAATTTCGATAGCGTTTTCTGCATATGTGTAATGGAAATGCAGCTAGTGACAGGTCTGATCCACTAGCTTGTTGGATTTGATGAAATGATTGATTTATTTGACTCATTTGGACTGCACAGAAAGACTAAACTCACTACAATTCCTTACAACTCTTCTTTTACATGCTCAAAAAGTAAAGTCTGTTTAATCATAGTTGGTCATTTTCATTCTCTTTCTGAAAATGTACAGGAACCAACTTTAACACACCCATCCTCAATGGATTGTGAAAGTTCTGCTTGATACAGTTTGCCAGTTCTACTCAGCTTTACCTCATTCTTGTGTCTTCAGTGCAGGTTAGCTGTGGCTTCTCCTAGAGGGCTCCCCCTAGTTGTCTTGTCCTGCTGATATACCATGACACTGCTGGAATTAGAATATATTTAGAAGTTGCATGAATGTTGATACATTTATCTTTTTTAGAAGAATAAATGTCACATGTCGTTCTGTAAATAATAAGTTTACACTTATTATAAGGCATTTATTTTCAAATGATAGGCAGATTTTTCTTTTATACAAATTAATTGATCTGTTCCTTGCTTAATTCACATTGATATTTGGTTTAGCTTTAGGCCTCTTACAAAATGTAGTGACTAGGAAAATGAACAACAGTTTGAGAACAAAAAAAGTTTAATAGTACTGAATTTTTGCAGGCTTAAAAGTTAATTTTTTATGTCAAATTAGGGAACTTTATTTCAAGATATAGCAGGACAACTAACTTTTATGGCGGAGGAAAAAATACTTTATTGATGGTGATAGAGAGAATCAAAGTTAAAAAATAATATGATAGAAAAATTTGACCAGTTTTTTTACATCTCTTATATAGGTGGAAACATATGCTGCTTGTACTAATTGTTAGACGGATTTTTAATTAGACTTGAGTAAATCATTAAGGAAAAGGGATTTTTTTCAGGCTTTTAAGCTTAACTGATTTTCTAAAAAAAATATTTCTCCTTTTCTCTAGCAACTTTGAATTTAAAATGACTATTTCAGAGTAAATAAATAATTTAAATGAAAGAACAAAAACATTAGCTCTAAGGTTTTTGGATGAAAGATCCCAAAAGCATTTTCTGAAAAGATCTTTTTTGCTGCATTATATCCTCTCTCCCTATGTCTTTGTATTTCCTGCTGCATTTTTCTGGCATACTGAAAAAAAAGAGAGAGAGAGAGAATGCTCAATATCTGGCCAAATTTAGTACATAAAAGTGTATTAATAACAGAAAAACATATATGTATATTATTAATTTAGCTAGTTTTGACAGTTTGTGTCCTTTGTGTAGTGCACTGAGACAACCTCAGTTGCTGCTTTAGATAATAGACAAACTAAATTGGACTACACTGGTTTTTATATTGGACTTTTTAAAGATGTTGAAATATTTGAACCATTTTAAGCTATCCACTCTAAATTATTAAGGTTTTTCTACCTCATTGAGTAAAAACTGCATAAATGTTCAACCACGTGCAAGCTTCTTTTTTCTCCACACAGAGCTTTGTCTCTTCAGTGGTTGCTTGGTGCCAGTATCAGTTCCTGTCTGGCTTTGGACAAAAGCCCCATCACCCCTCACAGGCAGTGGTCTCATTGAATAGATTTCTAACAGAATTTCCTTAACTCTGTCACACCAGAGATGTCACTGGTGGCACCTAAATAACACACGCTCTTTGACATACCGTATAAATCAATAGATATCAGCTGATTCTGACGTGGAGAAAAGCATTTTTTCACATCGGCTTTGCGCTGTTATGCAACACATTATCGATGTAAAGTGTTGCAAAACAGACAAAGAGACTTTTCTCTGCAGAATCAGGTGATTTACATCGGTTGGATAAACACTTCACTGCTGCATCATATCATATCAGTCTACTAACTTCAAGTGGGATGTAGAGGCACCATAGACAATTTCCTGCAATCTGCAACGATCATGGGCTTCAACAACTGAAACAACTTCTCTATTGTAAAGTGTTGCATATCAGCGCAAGGCTGCTTTTCTCTGCTTCAGAGCTCCGTCAACGGTTGATGAGTTATTGTAGTGGAAAGAATGCAAACACTGGAGCTAAAGTTGGAAGGTGACCTAATGCACTTTGACCCTAAAAACAATCTCATGTGGACATGATGAAGAACACATTGCATTTTGTGTGCAAAGGTCGGTTCTGTATGTGCATGTGATTATTTATATTTTTGTTTTTGACACAGTTTTAGTTTGTAGGAGGACTTACATTTTTTATTTATGATTTTCAAAGATTTAAAGTTCTTATTCATTCTCTCAAAATAGAAAGTTGACCAAAAAGAATATGTTTTTTTTCACACTTTTTCCACGTATTATTAATGTTTGGGTTGTATTTCTTGACTTTGTCACCAGAACACAAAAAGTTAGAGGAGATGAAAGAATAAGCACAGAGATATACAGCTAATTACCGTCAGAAAATCACAATTATTACCTGTTGCTGTGAAAACAGGCTGGCCACAATAGTTTTGCAGTGTCTGTTGTTTGTTTTCCAGTATTTACTGAACATCCGTGTAATTTGCAAGCCGAACACCAGAAGCTTTATTTTCATCTTTTTTTTTCCGCCCCTCACTAGTCTTTGCAGCAGTATTTGATTTTGGGATTGAGTGTGACTAGAAGGTAGGCAGGGAGCTGCAAATGTATGGCTTTTCCATTATAGATAAGAGCCACAGAGAGACAGAGAGAAGCAGCAGACTGCATGTCCTTGATTTAGTGGCATTGATCCCTATCTGCTCTCTGGCTTCTTTCATTTTCCATGTGAAAAAAAAGAGTTCCTGTTATTTATTTATTTATTTATTTTGGGTGGAGGGTGCAGTGGGGTTGCCCTATGGCTAAGCATGCAGGTCTAAGGCAAAGAAGATAAGGTTATCAGTACACACCTAGCTGATATGACTGGCAAGGTGACAGAGGGCCACTGTGACCCTAAGGGGTACCAGAAAATACACAAACACACAGATGCGGGTAGAGGTGTTGAAAATCACGTGCACACACTCCCAAACCTGACAGCTGGCCCCTATAAAGTTTAATCTTTTGTTTATCCCCGTCACAAATGGAGGCTCTATCTGCATGAAACACAACAGAGACGTCAAACAGTCATTGCAGATTTCAAAACACGCAGCTTTTTATTTTCAGCTTGTGAGCTATCTCTTTTGATAACGCTCCCAAGAGAGTCAATGACAAAAAAAGCGTGAGAGAATAAAGGATAAAAAAGCATACATTTTGAAAAATAGGGGATGTCTCTGCCTCTCTGAGATAGTTAGACCTGATGGTGCAACATAGGCGGATTTTAAAAGTAACTCTGGGATTGAAAACACAGGGAGAGCATCATGATGGAGAGAGAAGCGTACAGAGAGGGGGAAGAGGAGGAAGGAGCAAGAGATGAAGAGGCCTCAGACACTTGATTGACTCCAAGACTGATAAGCACACACTTCCATGGCCAGACAGAAAAGCACACAGCTAGACGGAGGGCGAGGTAATGGACACAGACACACAGCAACACAAAGTTTACTCCCCACTGAGTTTCCCGCTGGGAGCTTTTCAAGTTGAGATGAAAGCGAGTGCATGGAGAACAGACGGGAAGAGATTTGGAAAAACTTCCTCTATTAACCTTTTTACAGTATATTAATCCACCCTCACAGTAAAATGTGTGTGCCACAGTGAGATCCCCCTCCTTCCCCTTCCTCTTTTCTGTTCTGGACGGATGGCACGCAGGCTTTTTACTTTTGTCCAAGATGCGTAAAGAGTGAGCAATATTAGAATGGTATGTAAACAAAGAGACACGGCTTAGCAGACACGGTAAAATGACCATAAAATGCTTAATTGTGCTCCAATTTTAAAAACGAAAAAATTCTGATAATCAAAAAATAAGACCCAGGTCATGGTATTAGTATTTTTGTACAAAGTGCGACAAATAAATGACATTTCAAACTTTTGTATAACTAAATAAGTTATTATATAGGAAAAGCAATGCATACCTGATGCATGGTTGTTATTTTATCAAAACTTACAAGCAGACTAAGAATTAAACAAACCATTGGACTCCTCGGAAAACTGAGAACAATGCAGCCTGGTCGATGGCGCCGCGAACAGGAGAGAGGGGACAGTGAGGACTCCATCCACGGCCCTAGAGCAGCGAGGTCCGGGGGGTGTTCATTGTAACCCTTCCGCTCTCCTTAGTTTGTTTACATTAAAAGTGGGGTCATCTGGACCCCCCAAGACAGTGCACTGAACTTTTTTTTATCTTTGATTTTTGAGTTTCACTAATGTCCATGACAGACATAAAATCCTGTCCACTTTTGTCATGGAAGAAATCACATATCAATATGTGGTTGGAGTCAACTGGACCCCAAAGAGAGCGGAAGGGTTAAAGGAAGGCAGGGATTCATTATTGCCCTGGAACCGGTTGTGGCACAACGCTGTGGGATAAATTCATTCTGCGGGGGGTGGCAACCCTGGGCTGGGGGCTCCTGTTCTACAAGTGGATCCCACCCAGCCTCTATCAGAAGGACTCAGACACCACTGCGACAGCAGGCAGGTAAACTTCTGTAAGCCACATTTTCTGGTTCTCCAGCCGGGCAGGGATTCAGTGCTGGACTCATTCATCCTCCCTTGTCGCTACTGAGAAAATCCTGGTCTGATCTGAGGTCTAACACATGGAAATACCACGGCCATCCTCCATAAAATGAAAAAGATCGGTGGTCCTGCCAGAAAACGTGGAAGTAGTGCGAAGTCTAAAGCTGCCATTGACTTTGAATAGGCGATAAGATCAGCCTAAACGTTCAATATTGAGAGTAAACTCACTCAGATCTACCTAAAATATTTTCATTAAGTTCTCCTTTATCAGTTGACAGTCATAATTTACTTGTGAAAAGTGACATCCTTGTTTTTCCAGCTGTTTTGACAAATGTAGCACAGCAGTAAACAGTTATCTATACCATTCCAATATGGCGTCCAACTTTGCGTACACAGTAAGCTGATGCCATGCAGCCCTTGACCAGGGCCGATTGTAGTCTTGAGCCACGTGCCATTTTAGATTAGGACAATGAAGGCGTTTATGGATCTATTTGTCTGAAAGTGGATGCATCCGGATAGCAGGAGATTTTGCCCTGCCCATCACAGTTGCTGCGTCACGAACCCGAGGTTTTTCAAAACTCAGGTTTTTATCTGCTCCTGATCCATCACGATTTGGATGAAGAAACACTCAGAAATGCAGTTTTAGTCTTAAATTCTTTCATATATGTCCTCCATTATGAGAAAAATGGTACAAGAACTTGTACAACAAAACCACCATTTTAATTGGAGTGGGTCTTTAAAGAGAAACTAAGGTAATCAATGAGAATCTATACATTCACGTTTAGAATGGTCCAGGTAATTCTTTTTTTTTTTTCCAGGTGAGCATTTCCACTCAAAGCTGGACCGTCACTGCACATGCGGAATAAAGCTACCAGCAGCAAAAATAAGGTCATCCATCAGCTCATTATTTCCACTTGACTTTTGATATTTCACATACAAAGAATATAATGTTGTTTTAGAGACGTTTGTGGGTGGCAAAGAGGAATACAGCCACTTTCTAGGTGCTTGCCTTTGTCGTAATAACTTTACACCAATCAACAGGTTTCAACAGTAACTCTGCGCTAACCAGTCTGTTCCATTTCTCTATTCACCTACAACCAATGGGGGTCCAAAAATTGTATAGTTCTGCCCAGTTTAATTGGTCAAATTTATAATTGAAACACACACTCAAAATACCAGATTGAATCATACCATACCATACCATACTGTTCCGCCCAGGGGAAACGAATCATTAGTCTTTGGCAAGACCCAACCATGGGTTTAAGCTCACAACCTTCCAATGTCATGACGGACATTCTTCCACTGGGGCATCTGGGGTTCTGTTTAGCATGCATGTTAATTATTTTCCTTTTTCTGGAGACGTCTATTAAATGTTTGAGTATTTATGGGAATATTCACATTTTTGGTTCCCCCCCTAGAAGTTCTGATGTTTAGGGAGTTTAGTTAAGAACTTATTCTATTCTCCTTGCTGCAGTACACTGCCAGCAGGGCTGATGGAAGTTTGGCGACTTCTTTTACTGTCATTTTACGCTGCCTTCACAAAAACACACATCATGCAAGTGCTGTGCATAGATCCTACAGTGCCCTGTCCTATAACTGGTCTTCTGGCTTTAACAACCCCTTATTATCCCTGGTTTGACCTGTCCATCCATTTATTCTTGCAAGCATATTAAACATGTATCATTTAAAATCTAATCATTTTTTAAGGCTTTTACTGTGCGAGGATCTTAAATTAATGTTTTTTTGTTTTTGTTTGTTTTTCATTCTTGGAGGAAGTACTGGTTGAATTAACAATGAGTCAGCTCTCTAAACTTTAAAGCTATACAACTTAAATGAAAGAGTGTCTGATTTTAAAAAAATAAATTTCCCAGTTTTATTTAATTATCCTTATCTATCATGTAATAAATTTTGACTCCAACTGGTAATGGGAAACATTTAGAAATGCCATTCGTTTTGGAAAATGTTTCTTACAGTATAGTGAATATAGATTCTTTACAAAAAAATCTAACTTGTGAAGATGCTGTATTGTTATCTTGCTGTTTGGGTTTAACTTCCACACAAATACCAAATCTAATGCTCAATTTCACCTTGTAAAGTTCCTCTTATTTCAAAAATGTGCGCTGGTTTGAATAAATCAGTTTGCTGTAGTTTTTCCTCATCAACCAGGCAATCAGTGACATTTGGACACATATCTGCTTTAAAACCGCATGTTTAAGTGTTATTTTTTAATATAAACCTGCTTTTCTTAAAGCATTATTAATTAAATTTTTTTCTGCACAAAAGTCTTAAAGAATTTAAAAGGCTTTCAAAAAAAGGTCTTGCAAAATTATAATGAAGAAATTGATTTAAAAAACGAGTTCTTAAATCGGTGGACAGTTACCCTTCCCTATTAGATAATCTACCTTTTTTGATTCGTTTCCAGAAAACTCCTCATAATTTTTTTTTCTTCATTTATGCCACCTTACACTCTCTCTATAAAGAGCTTCAGCCTCCATGACAGATTGTTGAGGAGGTGTTTAAAAAGTGTTTTGTCTCCCACACAAACACAGAAACTCTCAAGAGTACAAGTTTTATAATCACTGCTCATGATAATGAAGGAATGCTTTAACGTACATAAAAAACAGATTAGGTTAATTAACAAAATGCTTTTAGTAACTTCAGCTCACACACCTACTAAAAACATTATAGAGGAGCACAAAGGCAGAGGTTTGAATCTCTACATCCTAAACTTTTAGAAAGAAAAACAATCTTATGCTAAGTTCACACCGCACAAGGAAGCGCCAGGAAGCGGAGTGCACGCAGAATCTGCGCAGAATCCGCTTCATCTCCAGTTCACACCAAACAATCGACGGGCAGTTCTGCTCAGCCGTGGTTATTTAGACCTTCTACAATTAAGTTGACATCGTCCATCTTGACTCGTCACCAACTGCCTTCTGCCTCTCTCTCGTTGATTGTGTTTTTTAGACACCGAAAACCAAATACCCCTCCTCCATAGTCTGTCCTACTATATTGATCTGTGTGTGTCTCAGTGTCTGTGTTTGTTTTTCGTTTGTTGTGTGATTTTGTGTGTTTACAGTGTTCCCCCGCCAATTCGCATTTCTTTATTTGCGGTTTCACATATTTTCAGATTTTTTTTCCGGTCACGTGACTCCTCCGATTCGTCACAAAACTCGAGACACTTGGATGAAACTTTTGGTTCCAAAGGTTCTGCGGGAATTTGCAAGAGGAGAGCACAGTTGAAGAGCACGCCAGCCTGTTCACTACACACACACACACACCCCCACACCCCCACCTACACACACACCCAAACACAGGCGTGCACACACTCACAGCAAGCCTGCATGGAGAAATGGCATCAGCTGACTCAGAAGCAGCTCGAAAATATCCTGAAAATCACAGAAGATTATTATCAACCGGAGCAGGTATTTATTATAGATAAAACCTGCAAATTTTGGGAAGGGATGCCCTCTAACACTTATTTGATGAAGGAGAAAGCACACTCTTTTTTAAGGCACAGAGACAGAAAGGCAGTCCTCATGAAAAGTTCACATTATATAGTTCTGGATAAAAAAAACTCTTTATGTTGAGCAATACTCCAATGTTCTTTAATTATTGTTTACAAAGGATGATCAGAAGTGTTTTTGATGAGTACTGATCAATGACGGACATTCTGTTGCCGCGGGGGGATGAGACAGAGACTGGGGGTTTTTCCGATTTGCGAATTTGACATATTTGCGGAGGTCTCCTGTTCATAGCCCCTGGGAATAAGGGGGAATACTGTATTTTCATGTCTGTTCAGATAGACAAATATAACTGTATTTGCCAATAGTAGTATTTTATTGTGAAAAATTGGTTATATCTTGAAAATTGACCAGATTTTCTTGAGTGTCTTAGCGTAACTTTCTGCCAGAACCAACGCATATTGCTTGCGGCTCGTGCAAAATATAGACCAGATGCTAAAACAAACGCTGCACAGCATGAGCTGGCCACAGAAAAACACGGCGCTTCATGACTGGTGTGAAGTACACCATAGGTTAACAAGGGCGCGGAATGGAAGCGGCCGCGACACTTCAGCATGCGGTGTGAACCGCATATATTACAAAGAAACAAAAAGCTCTCCATCAGTCCTCAAAGAACACAACAATAGATTAACTTAAAATTAATCATTAATACTCCTGATATTCTAATATTCCAATTGACATTAAAATGATAATTTTTGTTCTGTTTTTACTTAACAACTTTTCCAAGATATAAAAGAACAAACTGAAGCTACCATGTCACTCGTTTTATGAGATGGTGCTTCTTTCACCGTTTCTGTAAGAATGAGGTCAACTTCATCCTGTTTTACCGGAAAATATAAATCTGCACAGGTGCCAGAATCTCCATCTATCCCACTCAAGACCCTAACTGCTCCTCGCAGAGAAGTGAGAGGGGTACTGTTGACAGAAGACAAGAAATTGAGAAGAGGTAATCTGAGCAGGTGCAGAAACATCAACATCCTGTGCTTCAGAGACACATGCACAGGCTTTTGCTAAAAGAGTCTGACACCTTAAACTTCGAACTTTAAAGCCAATACTAGATCTGTTTTTGGTGCCCTATTTGAAAAAAAGTACAAACAAGGACGTTGTGATAGCGGGGATAAGGTCTGATAGGTGCATCTGAACAAACAGGTCCTTAGTGAGCGAGTTACCCTCTATAGAAATAAAGCCAACATTCACCTCAAATACAACAAATAATCTGACAACCAAAGTCAAAGTTGTTTGTGTCTGATAGCCACAGCTGCTGAACTATCAGGAGGAACATCTAAACTTCCTCCTGAATAGATGGAAAAGGTTTCTCAGAGGATGTGGTCCTCAAGATGAGCTCTGATAAAGACAGCTGATGACAAATGGAAAATGACTTTGTCTTACCTCATCTTGCAACACATACAGACAAAATCAAACAATCTAAATCTGCACTGACTTACAAACAAGATTCACTCACCCTCTCTCACCTGGATGATGTAGTTTTCAGGTGTGCATTAGGTTGCAGGGGGAGAAATGTGTTGTGCACAATCTTGTGGAGAGAAATGGCTCAGAGGAAGGAAAGATGAAAACTGGAGCACGGTTGAAGACGAATGGGAGGACAAAGAAGAAGAAGAGGGGACAAGGAAAAGAAATAAAATATGAAGAAAGGAAGTAATTTAAAGCATTGCAAATGATGAGGTAAGATAGGTCAAGCTGAAGATAAAGGTAGTGGAAAAGTGGAGGGTGAAATACAGAAGAAGAGTAGATAAGTAATGTAAAGTGTCAGTGAAAGGACAGTCACAAGGACAAATTTGTCCTTCCAAAGTGGACATGAATAATCATGAATATGTGTGTGATACATGATGATGGAATGTATTCCTATAAACAACCAATCACAACCTTTGGGCTTAACGAGAGGGCCAATGATTGGCCTTTGTCAGAATCATCATTAGCCTTTTCAGATAAACACCAACAGATTGTGTCAAAACTTTGCTTTGCAGGTGCCAGCTACTTTGTGAGTGTAGGGATGGACAGTGATGCTTGTTAAAAATGCATTCTGTTCACTCCCTTTTTTTAAGATCTCTGATCCCAAGAGATCCCAAGAAGCAATTAGTTGTTTTGACTACGTGGAGTATATGCATTTAATGACCAAAATTCTCCATATAAAACATAAAAAAAGAAGAAAAATCTACACAAAGGATGCATAACTTACATGACGCATTACATATTTAGCCACCTTTTTGTTACTCTTTGGAGACGGATTGAAGCGAGTCATTTATGAAATATTCTTCACAGACAAGAAAGACCATTTCCAATGGTCGACTAAAAGAAAGTTACAGCAACAGAATCACCAAAATGAAGGAGTTTTTTTCTAGTTTTACTGTTGACACCTGAAGTTTTCAAAAGATTAGAGTACTACCACTTAAAAAATCTGGATTTAATCACTGGATCAAATACCAACTAAGTTGTACATTAATGAAAGACTGTGGAAGTATTACAGCAGTCTTAGTAAATAATGTTTAGTAGAAGAACCTTGTATGAAATTACTCTGTATTAACTTCTGTACTGTATCGTCATATTGAATTATGCATAATTTGCACTTGATAAATGCTGTTATGAGCAAGAGTGGGAATAATGAAGTGTAATAAATGCTTATTTCTCCACATGGAGAAAGGCACAAATAAAGTTATTTTGCCAGACCTGAAATATTATCAGACAATCTTGATAAAACATGAAAGGTCTAGAACCCAAAGTGGCTTGAAGCGCTGGACAATAACTTGATTGAGGATTTGAAGGAGCAGCTTCACCTTTACTGATGTAGTTATACTTCTGCACAATAGCAGGATCATTCCAGGTGATTCACTTCAGGTTTTATGTTTTATGTAGCCGTGATGGCAACTCATTGCTATTCATTTTAATCATTTTAATATCCAGATTTAACATAGTTTTCCTTTGTTTCAGAGAACTGAAAAGACATTAGTATTTCTCACCATTAGAATACCTTTATAAATAAATGCCTTGTTTTTTTCCCCCCTTTTTTGTCACAATCTAAAAGACTAATCTCCTCTCTTGTGCTTAATTCAGAGCAGATACCAATTTCCCCAACCAAAAATTTGATGTTATTAAAAAGCATTTTTTTTAAATTACAGTTTTTCTTTAAGATTTGGAAAAAGATTAATGGATGGTGTTCCAGTTCTAGCACACTGAGACCTAACGCATTATATTTAAAATTATTCTGAAACACCAAAAGTAAACATCACTGTAAATCTTACACAAAAGAAACTTTATATGTAGTAAAAACTTTATGAACAAGATTGATTGTCAAACTTTCAATTTAAATCTTTAACTCTGGGGATGTCAGTGGCGACACCAAAGTATGTCCTTTACATACCTTAGTAACATTTCGACAATTTGTGCATTTCACGTAAATTAGCTGATTTTGTAGCTCAGAAAAGCAGCTTTTTCCACTGGAAATGTGGATCAGCTTCTTCACGTTGATCGTGTGACACTTCACTACTGTCAGTCTGTGGCTGTTATTTTTCTGCTTCAGAATGAGAAAGCTCCGGTGTTAAAGGGTTCAACTTTTGACTTTTATAACAAGCTATTCCAAATTCTTCCCCTGCTTCTTCAGCTTCTCCCTTCCCCTACATTTAGCTCTCCAAACTGAGAGTTATGGAAAAATGGTCTCCCACTCGATGATGTCATCAACAGTCAGCTTCCAGCTCTCGGAAATACATAACAACATTGGTTTTATAACTTTAAAAATGTCACGCTAAAGCAAAAAGTCAGTATTTAAATGTAAACTTCTGTGCATCAGAGCACACCCACGTGAAGAAATGCACCTCTACTCTGCGGTACAGCGCTACATGGATCACCCTGGCGGCAGAGAGTTATCCTTTAAAACAATTTCTGACAACCCTACCTCTCCAAATGCCCTAACACATGATTGGTAGGGGAAGATTTCGTATTCGGCCATCATTTCAAGACATCAAAATTAAAATGATGCTAATTTTATGGTGCACTTTGCACAAACTACAAAATAATGTTATTTTGAAAAGCCATAAATAGTTTACTCTTGGATTATGATTGCACTCTCTCACCTTTCTGCACAGCTTAGAGCATAAAACCTAAACACAATTTCCAAACGTTACAGAAAGAGTCAACAAACATAAACTCACCCTTGGACGCATGAGGCGGCACACTCCAGAGGGAGACAGAAGCGGCATTTCCTGACGTGGCGTTCATGTGTGGTATGAAGGTCGACGCATCAGGACGTGCTGTAATTGTGGAAGACATTTTAATTAAAGCAGTTTGATAAGGTTTTTGTGGGGTTACAGCGTGCAAAGCTCAGACTGTCACAGAAACTTACACTGACTGACTCGTTTGTGTGTGCCGGTGTGATTTTTCCCGTACCAGTCTGTGGTTGAGCATCCATGTGTTGGTAAGGAGAGAAACAAAGCTTAGTGCCTCTGACAGGCTTGTGCATAAGTGCTAAAAATACACATTTACTTTGACACCAGTTTATGTTGAAAGTATTTTACATCACAAATAATATTTCATTGGTTTATTTTTTAGGTCTTTGATGAATATTCTGTTAAAATTTTAGATTGCTATGTGGGGATATTTATCAGTATAGAAAAAATCATGTTTAAAAAAAAGATTACAAGAAGTCTTCTCACGCTTTTGAACACATTTTCATTTCAGTTTTGAGGGAAAGTGTTGGAATGGACACAAACTAATGTCTGCATCCTTTTCTTCCTGATGGATGTTTAAAGTGTTAAACATTTTTTGTGTTTTATTGCCTGAAATGGAAAACTTTATGCAGTCAAATAGAATCCTTACACTATTTATTTCCATTTTTGAGCCTTTGCAGCAAAATCTGTTTTGCTTTGATTTGTGGATCAACAACTCCTCTGATTTTTTTTCATGGAATGATGCTCTTTCAGATGCAGTTCTGCATCATTATTCTTTAACACTCTAAACTCTGCACAAAGACAAGGTCGTGGTAGACTTTAGAAGGATCTTTCTCCCATGTCCTTTGTACTACTGCAACTATTAAATAGTCATGTCACCTTCTGTGCATGTGTGTTTGCATTTGTTCTTATGATGTCTTCTCAGTGAGCAGTGGTATTGATTTCTGATTGCCAGAGCCTTGCAGCCTATCGATCCTGCATAAGCACACTCAGATGGCTTATTGTATGTCTGTATATCTAGGTGTGTGCACGTATTTTACAGGATGACTGATAAAATATGGGAGATGGGTTCAGTGAAATACCAATTTTAATTTTTTACCCACATAAAACTGTGAAATACAGCATCTGTGTGTAAATATGGTTAACTTTACACTAGGGAAATAAAAGTCCAGGCCATTCAACTAAAACAGTTTTTATTAGGAGCATTAGTCACAGGTCAAGTTAAGACAGTCATTTTCTCCTGAGATGGTGCTGAATAACCAGCATATTTATATTCCCTCTCATTTCTCTATTTTTATTATGTTTGATTAAACAAATATTTTAAAAAAATTCCAGTTCAGGAATAAATTGGCAGCAAAAGCATATAAATGTCTGAACTTAAACTTATGGAAAGTCTATAAATAGCCTTTCTCAATCTATTAAACTGAAGCGAATGGATGCTCTGGTGAATAAACAATTTGTGGCTATTCTTTTGCTAAAAGTAATTCCAAAAAGGCAAATATTTTTCTCTTGAAAAACATGCCATTTTTGGGGGTATCTGTAAGGACTTTAACTTTTAAAGATATTACTATTGACCTTATTGAGTGTAAGTGACCTATGCTGACCCCTGCTGCAAAACTGATGTTTCTCTGTTAACTCTTTAACTGTCTGAACCAAATGGTTGAGCATATTTTAAAACAAATTTCTAAATAAAAATGTTGGCGTGTAACACTCACCAAAGGCAATTAGAAATATAGAAAGTAATCATAGATAGTTTTCTTGGTTGGGTTGTTAAAGAGTTAAAAAAAAGACATAATTTTATAAACTGTAAAAAAGTATTATAAATGTGACTAATCTGATGTTTGGCCATCTAACCTGTAGAACATCATTCAAATTCAAATATGCTTTAACCATTTTTTTCACCTTGAATACATATTTTACTTTAGCGTATACATGTATTATTTGGAAATATGTGCGCTGTGTTGCAGAAAATTCAGGTCTAAGGACAAGAATTTGTAAATATAAGTAAAAATCTGTTGTAGAGATTCCTGAACTAGAGAGAAGCTGCTTTAAACCACAAAATATAAACATAAAAATTTGTTAAGGGGATGACTTATGGAATAATACTGATGGATCACTTACTGTAAAAGAAAATGTAATTTATTTTTTATCTTATTCAGGTCCTATTATGAAATCTGTACATATTAGTGGATAGATTAATGATTTTTTTCTAGACAAAGATGTGAGAAGCTACATGTTTGTAAGTGACGCTTTGTTAGTTTGTCATCGCTGCAACTGTGTACACTCACATGCATTAAGGCCCATGCAATTTGTGAATGCCTCTCTGTGCTTGTGTGTCATACTGAGGGAAATTATACTGATTGCCTCAATTAAAGAGGTATAAATCTCCCAATCCGGGCCACTCATTTACAGCAGCTTCTGTTTGCCATATATCTTCCTAGCACAACTGCGCAAAGAATCTCACAAATCAGAGTGTGACAACTATTTGACTTCAAGGTGGACAAGAGATAATAAGTCATTGCTTAAACTGTGATACTTCATTCTTAAATAATCATCTTTTTTGCGGCTGACATATTGAATAGAGACTACGAGTCTGTGGCGAGGGGCAATTTTCAGCTCAGGGGAACAGAAATCAATGTTATAGTGAGAGCATTAATGAATGTTTAAGCGTCTCTCTCAGAATTGTATTGATCACATGGCCTTATAAGCAGGGCTGTATGTAGTGAAGTACAACAGTGATTTTCATACTCTGGGAAAGTCTCTCTGGATCTTAACTCATGGATAATTGACAGACTGAACATCTGTTATGTGAGCATCAAGATTAAACCGGCCTAGCATAAGAACAAAGATGCTGCTCAAAGCACACACTGAAAACTAAAGCTAACATGGAAAACTGGGGTAGTTTTACATCAAATTCTACGTTAAATAAAGATTTAATAAGCGGAAGATGCACTGGGAAAATTTAGTCTTGAAAAAGTGTAGGAATTCACAGTCGAGTTTAAGATCTGAAGCCTTTGAAATGTATTGTAAACATCAAGGATACAAGCATAAGTACCGCTTATTCTCCTGCGATTGTGTTTTTTTTCATTATTATTCTGCACATCTCTTCTGTTTTTTACTATATTTTTCACCCACCATGCAACTTTAATTCTGGATATTCATTCCACCTACTAAATATGTTTCTTTCATCTTCCTTTCCCTTGTGGGAATTGTAGCTGCCAGTGTCTCAGAGGTTGTGACGACAAAAAAAGCCAAAAGATGTTTGCATCTTGTGCATGCTGCTTTTTTGGAGGTAAGCTTAGCTTTAAATGAGAGACAGGGAGAATCTGAGCAGGCTATGCAATGATGGGATCTGACACTTAAACACCCACCCATGTTTAAAAACTGACACATATCATACACCATATGTTGGCAGTCTCCCTTTGGGATCAAGGACTTACACGTTTAACTGAGAGTAGAAAAACTTATCCTACAGATGCTTTACAAGAATAAAGGTTCTGAGGGAGCAGATTAACGTAGTTCAGTGTATTTATTGTGTTTTTATCTATTATGCTTTAATAAAATGTCATATCTGAGCATGTCTTCATCAAATTTACATAGCAAGGCCGGTTGGTGTTGGTAACCACATCCAGGTTTGCAGGATTTTAAGTCATGTTAAAGGCTTTTTTATGTCACCATAAAAATAATATATCTTAGAACTACTGACAGAAGTGCATGAAAATATAATAGACAAAAAATATGCAGAATTTTCTTTAGACTTCAGACTACCCTGTCTTGGAGAACAGCTCAGACACCTAACATTTCCAAAAATACAGCGGATGGCTCTGGGATGAAGCTGAAAGGAAGTCAGAGAACAAAGAAATGGTGGGCAGCTCTGTAATGCAAGCACAGGAATAATCACCTCATTCTGAGCAGGAACAAGACAAGGTAAATGATTGTGGAATTTTGGAGAACTCGTAACAAACCAAATGCTGTGGAAACACACCTGAGGCAGTTTATTTTAGCTATTAAATCTTGAAAAAGTTTGCACATCTCGGATGGAGAGTTTGAAATGTATTTGATATCTCTGGAAGATAATATTGATATAAACCCAAAGAAAATAAAGATAACCAAAAGGTTGAAAACATCTTTTTAGACCCTAAATATGTTATGGAATAGATGTGGATGATTGTTGTTTATTCAGAACTCAAGAATAAGTCTAAACTAAATTTAAATGCGTGCAGTAATATTGAACATTTGGGCTGTGTCACTGTTTCAAGATGAGCATCCACACCCATCAGCCAATAAGAATCGAGTATTTTTAATCAATTGACAGCACTAGTATTAGCATTAACCATAATCCTAACCATAACCCTTCCTCCAGGTCTGTGCGGCCATGAAAAAATTCAGTACTGGCTGCACATATTTAGAAAATTCAATGCAAGTAGTCACTTAAAATGCTAACAATTCATAACGAAGAATGCTAAGAAGTTTTGCGTAAAACAAGAAAAAATTAACATTTAGTGATTAAGCATCACATCAGCTGAAAGAAACATTTGGAAAAACCTGACATAAACAATGTCCATGTATTTTGAATAGAATGCACATTTTCATGAACAGACAAAATGATTAGTCATTTGCTCAAAAAGTCACAATCAATTCTCCCGGTACACATTTATTTTTGTTAAACATAGATATATTAAATGTCAAAATGAAAACAACAGTAACCTATTGATCCAATTTCTCAAAACAAAAATGTTTTTGCATAAGAAGAGCGTGGAGATTACACACAAATTTGAGATTGTGATTGAAGGCAACGCTGATAAATTCAGTTCAGTAAATCACAGAATATGTGCTCTTACAATCACATTTAATGTTCAACCATTTTTCTGCTGCGGATTACTAAAACACCCAAAAACAAAATCTCAGACAGACGCCAAACTGGAGTGAAAACAAAACGTTATCAAGGTTCCAACCTCAACGTCCCAATTTAAACCTCAGATTCATTTTTTTCTGCTCAAACTCAGATGCTATGCTGAGTGGTTTCTGATAACTTTGATTACATGTCAAATGATGGTATTTGAACCTTTTTGGCCTAATCCAACTTTTGATCAAGCTGCCAAATGAGAGGCTTCGTGTGATGTTTAATCTGTAATTTGTGAATTCATAAACATGGTGGAGATAAAATGCGTTTAAGGTGCTTAAAACCAGCACAGCTGGTTGAGCGGGGTAAGAAGATCGCTAATCCGAAATGTTCCCCGTTCATAGACACTTCCGAAATGCCATTCCATGATGTGATCCTATGTGTTACCCAACAGATGTTCATCTCTGTGTGTTTGCACTGCTCCCCCAGGCTGCAACGTTTCTCTGGAGTGGGCAGCAGAACGGCGAGCTGTGTCCCAAAGCACACGCTCTCCTATGACACACATTATCCTTACTGATGGGGTGACACTGGCACTGATTGTTTTTGACAGTAAATAGGCATAAACGGTCTGGGAGTTAATTGTCAGGTCACTATTTCTGGGGCTGCAGTTTGCATTGTGTCTAACTCACACCCACACACTTAACCAGGCATAAACTCAGACCAGAGGAAATTGCAGGAGACTTATTCTGACATTTAACAATTACCCTCAACCCAATCTCAATTGTTTAGCCAAGTAATAAATACTGCAGTTCTTCAAATAGCCACTAGAGGCTAGTTTGTAAAGGAACAATTTCCTATTAACTCCCAGCAAGATTACAAACACAAGTTTCACTTGCGAGTGCATAAACATTTTTTGCTGCATTTAACCAAAAAAATAAACACATGAAGACATTGGTAAAGTCAAGGTTGCAAGTGACTAAACCTAAATGAGTGCAGCATTCGTTCATGTTCCCACTCATTTCTGTGATTAGAAATGGAGCATGACATGCCCCAATACAGAGAGTAACATGAAAGTCAGTCACTACTTACTTTATTTAATCAATATCCAAATGGATAATGGCTCTTAACAATCAAGGAAAAGGAGCAGGTGGATTATGGCATAGAAAAAAAAAAAAGTAAATAGTAACAAAAAATCAATGGTAGGGGTACATAAGATAGTGATTAATTACCCTTAAAACCGCAATATTTTGCGTTTTCGATCAAGACATTTTTTTTAAAGGTTTTCGTCTTTGCTGCAAACTAATCTATACATTTTAATTTAGGATTTATTTGTCAAGCCTTTTTTAACGAGCTGAATAGAAAAGGCCATTTCTAATGCATATCTAAGTATTTACACAGTCATGACTGCAGTGGTGTGCAGTTTTCTGCACTTATGCAAAGGTGGACCAGGACACTCATTGTGATTGCATTGGTTCCACTAAGGTGCCTATAATGAATTCCAATATTCTCACTTATTCAAATTACATATTCTCACGTAACCTTCTGCTTCGCTGCCTTATACAATTAGCATTTCTCTGCTCCGCACGGAATCAGGACTCCATCTCTGCTCCCTGTGATATCTCAGCAGCTTTGACCTGGTCGTCTAAGGCAGACAGCATGCTTGGTGGTGCGTGTGCCCACAGTGGATGCGGTGTAAGAATCCTTCTGTTTGAAGCTGATGAGCTGATGGATCTAATCCAGAAGGACTCATGGCCTGTGAACAGCACCTCTTTTTGAGCCTGTTTGGTCTTCTGCAGAGAGGAGTAAAGTTCAAGACGACACGCTGTCAGATCACGTTTTGAAAAACATGCGGCGGATGCAGTGCTTGCTCAGTCCCCCTCTCTTGTGTCTTTTCATTTCCTCTGTCTTTGTGTCTTCCTTTTCCTCATACACACAAGACACACTACAAAGAGTAAGAGCTGTCTGTGACATCTGACTGCCCTTTCTCTTGAACGACTACACAACTCACAGGAGAGCTCCCACCAGACACTTGGTCTCTGAGTGTTAGTGGATCACTTTTCCGTTTGTTAGACCATCACAGGAATTCAAGTGGATACCTTTTCTGTTGTAGGAAAGCTCTGCAACCTAATGCCCTTCCAATATCCCACTACAAAGGGAGATGGCTTTTAAAGGAGTTGTATCTGTATGTGTTGTGCGTGTTCCTAAAAATAAAGAAATCAATAAATAGTATGATGTTAAATCTATGCAGTTGAAGTCTCAGTGATGTGATGGGATGAGATGTGGTTAGAGAATATAAATTAAAAAAACAAGTAGCCAAAAGAGGTGCTGAAAGGTAAGAGTATCACCTAAGCTAAGCTCTCTTCCACCCTACAGCTCATTCATCTCCTCTGCATCTTTCTTGGACTGAGACAGAAATAGCTTTACACTTTCAGCATGCACACGTAGAAAATCGTGTACAAGCATATTAGCAGGGGGAAATGCTGAGGTTGCTTTTCTGTTGAGATAGGAAAAATCTTCAGCACTTTTATTTTATGGGGTTACAATGAAGCCCGTTTATTGTGGAACTGGATAGTCCCCCACTGCCCTGGTGATAAACAACTTCTTCACTCAGGCGAGAAAAGGATGGAAGATGGAAGAGGAGGACAGATAACGGGACGTGAAAATAAAAGTGTTTGGGGGGGCTATCCAGAGAGGATGTGAGAGAAAAAAGAAGATAAAATTGAGCAACAAAGACGGAATAAAAGTTTCTAAAGAATATTAGGGAGGAAAGGAATCAATTTGGGTAAAAAGATGACAATTTTGTTTTATTTATTTCAATGAAACCAGAGCAACATGAGCTAAGAAACAGTGATGAGAAAATTACTTCTTAAATGTGCACACATCAACTATCTCTTGTTTAGGCTAAAAAAAATAACCTGCAGTTTCTATTAAAAAAAAAAGAAAAGAAAAATTAACAAAAAGACGTTTCTCGATATGTGTCATGAATCAATCCCCTGTCTCCCTCTCTGGCCTTCAGCAGGAGCTATCTCCAGAGTTCTAGCACTTCCTGGTTCTCCATACTACACTTCCCATCAGCCCCTGCTGTCACTTCCAGGATCTCCACAGCTGGTTTTCATCAGTAATCACAGTATTTAGCAGAGTTCAGTGCTCAGTCTTGTTTGTGCCACTCTACCTGCATCACTGAGCGTTCTCAACCTAACCTGATCTTCTGTTTCTTCTGACCCTGCTTTGTCTGCTGCCTGCCCTGACCCTTGCCTGAATCCTCACCGCTCTGTATGGCGTTATATTTTTGTCAAAACTCCATGCAGAAACAAGACATCGCCGTGAGTGCATAAAACATTCCGCACAGACAATTCAGACCCCCGCCAGCACTTTTTCCTCCTCCGCGAGCAGAAAAAGTCCTCGCGAATAGAGACTGACTACTTCTACGTGCATGAGCTGGTCTCTCGAGCACGAGTGATGCGCATGCGCGAGCAGATTCTCAGTACAGACTCTGGCCCTACTAGCGGAGAAAATTTCTGCTTGCGCGAGGGGAAAAAGGAGCTTTTCGAGCAGAGACAGAGGCCTGCACAAACTTTCTTGTGATTGGTCTGTTTGAGGATGACAACGCCTTCTAAACCCAGCAGACAGGAGTTTTACCAGGAGGCTTTAGCCTAGCTGTCATGCAGAAACATTGTCGGGAAAATGACATATCTGACTTTGAAGAACAGCTGAGACGTTTGAAATACAGTGTTCTCCATTATTCGTGGGGTTAGAGACTGGAGACCTCCGCGACTATGGAGAAGACCTTCACCCCCCATCCCCACGGCAGATGAATGTCCGTTACGATCCGTAGTCATCGGAAAAACACTTATGATAAACATTTATTAAAAAAACATTGGAGTATCGCTCAGCATGAAGAGGTTTTTTAATCCAGAACAACAGATTGCGTTCTTTACATGAACTGTCAATCTCTGCCTTGAAACAGAAAAAAAAAGCTGCATTTCCTCTTTCATTATTTAAGTTTCAGACTGCATCTCTATACAGAATTTTACATTTTAATCTATAATAAACGTCTACTCTGGATGATAATTATCCTGCGCGATTGTCAGGATATTTTCGAGCTGAAAAATCTGTATAGAGACTTAGATAATAGATAACTAAACTCTTAACATTCCTTTAAATCACGTGGAATTCTTCCTCTTCTGTGTCACATTAGAACAATTCAGCCTGGCCCAGTTTCAGACTGAACAGGATTTCTTTTTCTATGTTTCTGTCAGTAGTAAATACTGAAACACACATCTGCAGCCTGCTAGTGGTTGTTGGTGAGAAGAGAAGTGACACATTACCTTTTTCTGATTACATATATGTTGCACCTGAGTGCGGTATATATTGAGCACCCAGATAAACTATGCAAAAAATGTGACTTATACTCGAAAAAAAGTAGGTACTTTCAGTAGTTTTATAACATTCTTTAACTTTTATTTTAATGTAGGTTTATTGTGAAAAGCAAATAACTTTTGTTTTTTTTGACATATTTATTCCATTTGTTCTTGGGATTTACATTTGCAAGGATTGCTGTAAAAAAAGCTATTTGGTATAGTTGAGCTTCGACTTTATGATAAATACATCAACTTGCTCACTAAAACATAAGCATGTTGGAAATGCGGAAGGATTTTCAAATCTCGGGGAGAGATTTATGATTGAGATGCTCGTTAAATAACAGTGATAAATAAGAATTCATGATAAACTCAAAAAAATGTATATGATGATGAACTTTTTGCTGTTGTTATGAAAGCAAAGGTGGAAGAATCAGTTACCAGTTGCTTGATATCAACCAACATGTATTCAAAAATATGTTGGACGTCATTAAAAAATTCTTACATTTCTATTGTATCGTACACATCAAGTAGTCAAAAGGACTATAAAAAACTAGATTCTCATTTTTACTTTTAAGCTATTTCTCAACAAGTGCACTTGAACAAGACAAATTACAGCCCAACTAATCCTGTCTTGACAAGAAATAAATAGGTTGGAAATTCTTAAATGACTTCCTTAAATTCTAGGAAAAAAGGACAAGTAGAACACATACCTGACAAAGTAAAGGAACTGTTCACTCTTCTAATCCACCAGTTTTTATTTCTGCCTTTGCAGTTAACAACTTCAGCTTTCATTGGAGAAGACAGCTTTAAAGTTTCATTTCAGTCATGAAATGCAGCACTGCCTATTGAAGCATAACCGTACAGATCAATTCCTTTTCTGTCACGTTTGAAGATAAATAAAAACTCAAGTCTCCTTGGATTATGTTTTTTTTCTTTCAATGGAAACCCATGATTATGCTTATCTAGCTTGGCTCACATCTGTTTCACTAGAAGGGGTGGGGGGGGGGGGGGACTGCCAGCCAGCAGGACTTGGCAGGATCAGTTGGAAAGCCCAAACCCCCCACAAGCACTAAAGTAACTTTTCTCATAACTTCAACCGGATTTCAGTCAGTCAGTCCCTGAAAATGCAGCAATCTTGTTGTCAAAACACGATTTTATGATTTTATCCATTTGAATTCATAAATATGCAAAACACAGAGACCCTCTCGGCCCACACTGAGCGCTATGGTTGAGCTATGTTCACACCAGCCTTGGCAATGGGTGTTCAAGCGACTAGTTCTAGTGAAAAGTCTATGAAAACGCGTTTTAGGCTTCCACATTCAAAACTCTTTACTCTTCACTCTTCACGCAGACATTTGTGAGACTGTTTCCGGGCTCTACGTATGAAACATGCAATCAAATAAAAATTCAACCAATCAGGGATTTGGATTTGGTAGAGACGTATGGATGGTGTCCTTTTTGATTCACAAAAATGCTGTTCAAAAATTTATCATGGAGAAGAAATTAAAAATAAAATTTTGGAATGGCTGGAAATATACGCCACTGAATCTTTACATATTGGAATTGAGCTGTCGAAGAAAAAACCTGGTGTGTGATATGCGAGGTTTGCATTGCTTCGAAATATATGTACTAGAATCGGATAGCGGCAGTCCAGTCTGAACACAACAAGCTAAACGCTCATTCAAGAATGCGTGTGTAACATTTTCTTAAATGTGCGTCACATGCCTAGTACGATTAAGCTGCATTTACACCTAAAACGATTTGCCCATCAAATTCACGTCAACTGCCCCTCGTTCTCCGAGGAGCGAATTTGCTGCTTCACGCCTGTCCAAAAATTTGTTCCTGAGCTTGATGCAACGATCACATGTGGGAAGAGCTACCAGCTAATGTTTTAGCCTGATCGCTACATGGAATGATGTCTGTGTTTATCTCATTTGCAATGTGTGGAAAACTTGAATGATGTTGAGAGATCCGGTTTATTTATTGTGAACATTTATACTAAAATATAAGTCATCAGGTCTCCATGTTTGGGTTCATGTGATCATTGAGAGACTATCCTGGAACTCAGGGCTTCACTCCCGCTCTGAGAGTTTGTGTCTGCATGATCGCAGTGTTTCTGTGACCCACTTTAAAGGTTTGCTACTGTTCTAAATTAACTAGAAAGAGGAAAAATAAAAACAAAAAACAAAATGATTGGAAGATGCGACGCAACCTCGCCAAAATTATGGTATTTGAACCTTGGCCGCGCCGTCCATTTCGCACTGGCCAAATCACACTGTTGCCAGATCGCCACGCCCATCGCTCAAATCAACCTGATATTGCGTCTGTACTATTGACTTAACATTGAAACTGGCCGCTTCTGCCATGCAAATTGTGTTCAATGTGAATGCATCATTACAGATCCTTCTGCACTGCTTTGTTTGCCTTTAGTGACCAAGCAACGCTATAAATTAGGGATATAGATGGAAAAAACAATTACAACTTTTCAATAATTAGCTTTTTTGTGACTTAAATGACAAATTATTGCTGCTTTGTTTTTTTTTTTTACTTTTTTTATAAATGTGTATGCAATAAATGTGAGACTATTTTGACATCAGAACGTGAGTAATCTAGTAACCATGTGGACACAGTATGATCAAGGATGTGTACAAACATGTTTGTTTGGATCAAAATTCCACTTTTGTTTTGCCTGTTCAGCCCAAAAGCGAAGCAAAAGTAGTTGAGCACTCCCAGCCCACACACTGACAAGACTAATTCCTCCAGTTTGCCATTAGGCATGCGTCGTATGTGACCTTGAAACTGCAGGCGGTGCTCAGCAAAGAGGAAATGTACAGCAGGATCAAATTGTAATCTGGATACGCGTCGGACACATTAAAAAATACTTTTTGAGCGAGTCAATGAGGTTAGAAACAGGATTTTGAAGTGATCTAATGATTCTGTACCAGACCACACATTATGAGAATGAAAACAGATTTGGATTGACTGATGGATTTACCTTGTGCACTCACTAGTTCATTCCTTCCCCTTGCCTGTCAAACCGTTCTTAGAGGTGTAGGAAGGGGCAATTGAATTAACCCCACCCTCTTTGGCCCACACTGAGCGTTATGGCCTGGATTCCATTACACAAACTCTGTCTAACCCAGTCTAAGCCCTATCTGAGCCTCATATCCCCGACGACGTTCCATACATCAGCCACAGGCTAATAGACTCTAATAGGCAGGCAGAGATAAAACATATGACCTGACTTTCTTCCTCACCCAGGCTGCTCCCATTTATGTGCCTTTTTATCACAGAACCCTTCAGTTCCTTCTCCTGCACCCTTGCCCTTGCCCTTGTTTATTTCTTTTTTCTTTTTATTTATTTGCTTCACTTGCCACCCAATTATTCAGTTTGTTGACTTCTTCATTTACTCTATGCTCACTTTTCACCCTCGTTCCAGTGTTTCTATCAGTCATTGGAGTGAAAGCTGTAACAGATCAGTAACTTGTAAGGATAAGGTCATATTTTATACATTTAAAATGTGCTCCCCTTTTAGAACCAAAATATTGTATTTTTCCAACAAAAAAACTCATTTGGTTTTGGTCATATTAATGTTCTTGTCTTTTTCTCATCCATTTCTAAGACTGATGCACAGATTCAGGCTTTAAATGCATATTAATTTTTATCTTCACACTAAATTTCACAATATCTTCTCTCTTCCTTTTTTGTGTCTCTACAACATCCTTTTTTCTTTTAGCACTCCCAAGATATTTCACTCCCCCTCTTTGCTGTCCTTCTAACCTTAAATGCTTCTTTCTTCCCAGTTCTTTTTCTGAAAATATCAAAGGGCTGTGTCAGTGAGGCTCAGCTGAGCAGTGAAGCGGCTGACCTTGGACGTTTACAAACAAGTCAGAGTAAAGAGTAAAAGAAAAACAGAAGAAAGAGAAGAAGAAGACAGGATAAGTAAGAAAGATAAAGCAGGGCTCTAGAGTGCGACCAATTTTGTTGAACGTGCGACCTAATTTCTCAATAGTGCAACTGAAACTAATCTCAGGTTGCATCAGTGCGCCGAGCCATTCAAGGTATCAACAAAAAAAGACTGAAAGTGTCCCTGTGATTCCACTACAGACACACATTAAGTTCTTATTGTGGTCTTAACCAATCAGAGATGGGAAAAGCCGCAAGTCCACCGTGATTGGCCGGGGTCCAGGTACCCCTGCATGTGAGCTAGCTCCATTTACAAATTCTGTCAGAGGAAGATAAATAATTAGCCTCATCCGATAAACAAAATAGCTTCAGATGTTAAGAGAAGACTTTAAAAAATGGACACATTTTCTCAAGATGTTTCAAGTCTGCAAACAAATAGTTGTGGCTCTCTTAAGTCAGCAAGCAGATTGTTGCAAAATGCAGACTGTCCTGGAAAACAGTATTGCAAGATCCAAACTTGAGGAAACAACACTGGACACTGATCCAAAGTGGTGCTGTCAGTCGTACTGCATAAACCATCAGGAGAAAGTTGTTTGCTTCCAATAATGTGAGGACAGGATGAGCACTTTTGTCATGTAAATGTGGTCACTTCATTTGAGCATTTCTTCAAACATTGGTAATATTTTTCCATGCCAAATAGTTAAAAGTGTAGATCAAAGATTAACAGTCATGCAAATGTAATCAGTGGATTCATTGAAAAAAAACTGTTATTCCTAAAATGAATGCATTCTTCCAGGTGGGATAGACGGACAGCTATTTCTAATAGAACAATCAATGTATTGTGCAGTAATATTACATTTAGAGACTTTTCTGTTTTTTGACCAAACAAAGAGAAAAAAATAAAATGAAAATAAAAGAGAATAAAGTGAGTGAAAGTACAGTTTGAGGATTTGAAGAACGTAGTTTATTACCTAGGAAATTCTGTATTGACCTTATTTTACTGCAAAGGAATACCTCAAAATGTTTTGCTTTAAAGACATTTCAATGCAAAGAGTAAAGGAAGAAGATAGAAAATGAGAACAACTAGATTCAGACTAAAAAAACAAGAAGGAAAATCATTAAGCTCAATGAAAATACATATATATATACACTGCTCACAAAAATTAAAGGAACACTATTTTACTGTTCCTGGCATGAACTGAATTAAACCTGTCTGATCATTTTCTGGTTGGTTAATCAGCTGAGGGCCTCGTTAATCAATTTCAGCTGTATTGGTGTTCATGGAATTAACAACAGGTGCACTTCAGTGGCAACAATTAGAAAACCCTCCAAACAGGACTGGTGTTACATGTGGAGGTCATTTCAAGTTTCTCCCTCTTGATCTTTTTTGGCTGGTTTTCCACTCGTGCTGATTTTGGCTTGATAATTATCTCTACTGGCAGTATGAGGTGATTCCTTAACCCTACAGAAGTTGCACAGGTTGTCCAACTTCTCCAGGATGGCACATCCACACGTGCTGCAGCAAGAAGGTTTAATGTGTCTCCCAGCACAATCTCCAGAACATGGAGGAGATTTCAGGAGACTGGTGGTTATTCTGGGAGAGCTGGACAGGGCCGTAGAAGGTCCTCAACCCCTCAGCAGGACCCATACCTGCTCCTTTGTGCAAGGCGGAACAGGCTGAGCACTGCTCGTGCCCTACAGAATGACCTCCAGAGGGCCACTGGTGTGAATGTCTCTACCCAAACAATCAGGAACAGACTTCATGAAGGTGGCCTGAGGGCCCCACGTCCTGTAGTGGGCCCTGTGCTCACTGCCCAGCACCGTGGAGCTCCACTGGCATTTGCTCAAGAACACCAGAATTGGCAAGTCCACCACTGGCGCCCTGTACTTTTCACAGACGAGAGCAGGTTCACCCTGAGCACCTGTGATAGACGTGAAAGAGTCTGGAGAAGACAAGGAGAACGTTATGCTGCCTGCAACGTGGTTCAACATGACAGGTTTGGTGGTGGGTCAGTGATGGTCTGGGGAGGCATATCCATGGAGGGACGCACAGACCTCTACTGCCTAGGAAATGGTGCTCTGACTGCCATAAGGTATCCAGATGAAATCCTTGAACCCATTGTCAGACCCTACGCTGGTGCAGTAGGTCCTGGTTTCCTCCTAATGCACGACAATGCCCGGCCTCACGTGACAAGAGTATGCAGGCAGTACCTGGAGGATGAAGGAATTGAAACAATTGAATGGCCTTCACGATCCCCTGACTTAAACCCAATAGAACGTCTCAGGGACATTATGTTTGGGTCCATTAGGCGCCTTCAATGTGTTCAAGCTCATGGGGGCCACACAAGATACTGAAAAGCATTTTGAGTTGCAGAAATTAAGTTTTGGAAAAAATGAACTAGCCTGCCACATCTTCATTTCACTGTGATTGTATGGTGTCTGCACAACTGAGCCCTCTGTAGGCTGAAAACTTTTATTTCCATTAAAAGACTTGGCATCCTTTTGTTCCTAAGACACTGCCCTGTCGTTATTTGTCTAGATATCCAGCTTCATATTGAGATCTGATGTATCTAATGTGTTTCTTTAAAGTGCTCCTTTAATTTTTATGAGCAGTGTATATATGCCTTCTTAGTAATGATAAGTACAAAGAAGTTTTGGGGTGCTGGGGGAAAGTAAACCATGATCCTGTCCAAGAGAGAGTTTTTCCCTGCTCATAAAGTCCATGTTATAATGCATGCATTTACTGCAAAACTGTGAGAAGATGATATCTGGCAGAAGTGCATCTGTGACTGGTTCTTATACATTTTGATTAGAAACATTAAAATAGATCACTGAATCTATAAAACAATTTGATGCCGCGATAAATGTAGTGTCCCCCTTCCCCTTTTAGCAATAGGCAGCAGCAAATGGACAGCAATTTAAGAACAAGAATGGACCCTATGAAACTGCAGAAATGCAATAAAAATGTGTGTACACCAATTTTTATTTTTTTTTGTTAAATAAAGTCAGGCGCAATGGTGCAATCCAAGCAAAAAGTTAGTCACACTGTAAAGTCATGCAAGGATGCTTAAAAAAAGAGACACAACGGTTAAATTGTAAATTGTACAATAATATATTTCATTATAGACCAATAACCTAAACTTTTAATAAAGTTTTAGCACATTTTTCCCTGAAAAGAAAGTAAAACACATATCACAAAGCTCCAATGAGTCAATAAAAAAAAAACAACACAGTCAGCTGTGTACATTATGCATGTTTGCTTCTTGTCAGAAGATGACTGATTGTCGCATGAGTCATAGCCATATGGGGTGCAGGAAAAAAATAAATACACATAAACACAGTAGAGACTGTACAACCCTGAACAGGAAAACGCTTTTCATAAACCAACTCAACGTTTAAGTTTTTTAGTCAAAGCAAACTACAAATTTGACAGCAACAAGAACTTACAAAACCTTGACAAACAACAGAGTTAATAAGTGCTGAAGCAGGAACATGTCAGGCAGAGTGTAAGCTTTTTGGTATTTCCTCAGCATGATGCCAAGTTAAAAACTGTCATACAGAAAGCTCACATTGACAGAGTAACAGACTTCCCAAAATGTTGCATGGATGTCATTAATATTTAAATAGGTTAGCTTTTTGAACTTCTCTCAAACAAAACTTAAGGCAATTTTTTGAAACGGTTTAATCCAATGTTTTCAGTTCTTTTGTTCCAGTTGCAGTTTTTTTTAAGTCGTTTGCACTTTATACCTCAAATAAAAATTTAAAAATAAGTTCTTGAGCTCAGATTATAGAATATGGATGAGCTTAAAATGATAGGATTTGATCAGATAACACCTTGGAAAAGCAGCTCCATTCCCAACAGCCTCCAAAGCAGGAATGTCTAAAGTCTAACCCATGAGCCAAAAACGGCCCCCATTCAAATTTCCACTGGAGCATATGTTCCTGTCATAAAATCAATGATGTGTGACTGCCGGCACTTTCTAAGAACTTTGTACGATTTCTTAATTTGTGATTGGCTATGTTGTAAACGTACGAGAAGATCAGATTTGTTTCTGTGATCAAAACCATTTAATAGTGAATATTGTTTAACATTTTATGTGAGCCCAGTTTTTAATGTTAACACAAGTTTTTTTTCTTTTTTCCCAAACGTACCTTTTCCTTATTTTGTCACAGATCTTGAAAAATCAGAAATTAACTGTTGGTGATATTAGCCAATTGGTAGGCCTTGACACATGTTCACCTCACCGAGTCTAAAGGATGCTAAAAATAACTTCAAATCGGGAAGTCTTCAACCTGCTGAGACCATAAATTGAGTATGTTTTTTAGCAAGTCCCTCTGCATATGTTGAATTGAAAATTACCATCTGCATAATGATTTCCTCAGCACTTTTGCGAGGGCTATACATTACTGTCAGACTTTGTCTTTTTTTTTTTTTTTTTTTTTGGAGAAAAAAAATTTGATCTATCGGCTGTCTTTTTCATTCATTACAGAGAAATGATGCATGGGTTTACAGATTTTAACTTAACCTGACCAATAACATTTTTTTCTGAAAATTAGATATGTTGTATGGTGGACAAATACTGTCTGTCTCCCTCCCGTGCAGATAAGTGAAATATTACTAGTGTGAGGAAGATACCAGTTTTTTTTTGTTTTTTTTAACCTAAACATAAGAGTGCTCAAAGAATAAAAAGAATGTCAATCAGGAGCTGACATAGCAAGTCAAACTAGAAGATTAAAAGGCAGATAAGGGAGCTGCAATAGTTGCAACTTTGCATCTGCATTTTTAATAAGGCTGTGAGTGACTGATTCTTCAGCAAAAACAAGTTTGGGTAACAAAAGATGAAAAAGATCCAAGGACAGAGCAGTGGGCATGATCCCTTTTATCTTGCTTTGAAGAAGACACTGTTTTTCCATTTCCTCTTCTCCTTCCTGCCTCATCTCCCCTCCCCCTGATGTCAGTGGCTCCTCATCAGGGACCACATTAAAACTCAATTATATACACACACACAGTCAAACACACACCTTGCAAGTACTGTCGCTCAGTGTCATCTCTGGGCTTTCTGCCAGCGTCTCCCTCCAGTCGCTTTCTGTGCGGCAATGTCCTCATCTCTCTCATTGTGATCCTGTGGCCTTGTTGGCCTGGCATTCAATTTAGCTGTCATCCAGATGCATCCATCGCTGCGCACACAAGAGCATTCACACGCTGGCAGATGGATTTCCTGTCAGGACAGTTTGAGACCAATCACACTGTAGTATTGGAGCATGCTCAGATGAGGGCAAAAAGGCCATCGTGGGGCCTGACCACACAAGAAGTACTCTTTTTAATTTAGACACATGCCCAAACACACACACAAAACAAAGCTTTAGGCTCAGTTCATCATTAGATACAAAGTGCTTCTGTTACGCTATTATGTGATTTAATTACAAAATAAACTGCAATGTCTTTAAAAGAATATATAATAGCTTTCAGGCTAGCATGGGGTCCATTTAATTGGGCAGGAGATGCCAAAAAAATGTTCAAACTTTCATTCATCTGAAAGCATCACACATGAACTGATATGGGGGCAGTTTGAAAAAGAATACAGAAAGGGTAAAAAAAAAAAATTAAAACTAGCTTGTCTTACTGGTGTTCTGACCACCACAATAAAAGAACCTTCCTCTTCTCAGAACCACTAACTCAACCCCCAGACATTTAATCAACTGTTGGATGTTCACTCTTCAACAGGATTGGGTTGTGGACCTTTGGCTTTTTTCCTCACTCCATTTTCCCAATTCACTACATATTCATTTGGTTCACTTTCACTCTTTTGTCTTCCTTCATGTATTCACACACATTCAAACCATTCTAGACTGAGATTTCTTTTACAGTGAGACCAGGGCTTCATGGTGGTGCTCTTGTCTGGTTAGTGCTCCCACCTTACAGCAAGAAGCCCTGGTTTGAATCCCAGCTGGGACCTTTCTGTATGTAGTTAGCATGTTCTTCCTAAGCATGCTTGGATGGGTTTTCTCCAGGGCACTCCAGCCTCCTCCCAAACATGCTTTGTGGGTTAATTGGAGTCTCTAAATTGCCCTTAGGCATTATTGTGTATGTGTAGTGATTGTGAAGCCCTGCGACAGGCTGGCAAACCTGTCCAGGGTGTGCCCTACCTTTGCCCTACAGTAGCTGGGACAGGCCCCGTGACCCCGGAAGGGGTACAGTGGACTTGAATGGATGGTTGGACGGACGGATGAATGGATGGATGGAACTGAGACCCTTGTTTTTGGTAGAGTTTGTTTGTTCACTCATATATCTAAGGAGACATATTGGTACAAGCCATACAGCCCAAAGTAAAAGTATCGGGACCAAGGCTAGCTATAATTCTCATGAGTTAAATAATAATGTTTAAGCATTTTCAATATGAGCACAGTTGAAAATTAATGCAAAAATATACATTTTAACTTGGATTTATTGTCACGTCTCGAGCTTATACACAGCATCAGGAATGTGAGGATAAGGAGGAAAAATAACATTTTATCAAACCCCTATATTAAGAAAAAATAAATACAATGACCTTCCAGGAGGAGGGGAATGTCCACGGAGGCCACACCAGGCAGCTTTTATCTGGTATTAAGGTCAAATGAAGCCAATTAACTTGTGCACCAGCAAAGAGGCAGAGGGGCATCATGAACTCATTTAGTTCAGATCATTTTAACATGTTACTCCAGTCCCTCTTCTCCATTCCTGTGCTCCATAAATGACACAAAAAATGCAAAGAACAGTATTTATAAAAGTTCAACTTCATGAAAACACATATCTAGTGATGGCAATACAGTTTTTATAAACGCAATGTGTCTTAAATACTTTCTGAAAATACTTGTTGGCTTTGTTGTTTAGCCAAAGGGTTAACAGTTTAAAAAGTTCAGCAGAAAAGAAGCAGCAGAAACAACAGACGAAGATTAACAGAGTGAGTGACACAGAAGAGGAACAGACCCAAACAGAGAACTTAGACAGAATGAAGGAGGAGAAGAAGACAGAGCAGAGGAAGAGCTGTACAAACAGTACAAGGTGGATGAAGATGTTTGGGATTTAACCGCAAAGTATCCCTCTTGTCACAGAACAACTTTGTTTAAAGGTTTTATACTAGACCAATACAAGAAAAAAGGAATACAAAAAATTCCTAGCATTTTTGGAAGCTGCAATCTATTGCTTTTTATTCAAAGGAACGGATACTGAGCAGAATCTGAAGTTTTGCACCTAAGATAACTGACAAAAAAGACTGATCACTCTCCTGCTTTTACCTGAGATGAGTTGAGGCACAGCTCGGGTTTCCCTCAGAATCACTAGTGTTTCCAAAGATTTTGTTTAAACACGGAGCACATTTTAAAACAAGCACAGAATCTTTCATATTTTCTCAAATCGCTTCCAATATAAATAAAATTGAATTGTATAGTTAGAAAAAAGTATTTGGATACGTCTTTTAGCTTTTCAAAAACAAGATTTTTATGATCATAAGAATCTCACAGCTTTGAATGAAACTTTTCCCTGCAGTCATAAAATCTATCTAGTGCAACATTATCTTGTTGGTCTAACTTTGTCAATAAGAATTCAACGAGTTTCCCCTTTGTCATGGTAATGTACTCATGGTTCTGAAAAAGTATAGATTCAAAGATTATTTTCTGCAGCAGCATTAAACACTGCACTTGCCTCCGAGCATTCTCCCCTGCCCTGTCAGGCCAGAGGTGCCAGTTGCCAGTTGACCCGCAGGCTATTTTTAAGGCCTGGTACAATTTGTGGTGATTGATTGTGATAATTAATTTTCCGTAGGTAGATGATTGTGGTAATTAATTTGTGCTGGCCTGATGATTAGGGTTTGCAGACGTCCCGTTGTGACTAGCACTGTTTGGTCGATTAGCTCCTTCACTGCCACATTCATTTATTGTTAGAGCGCACCCCTGTTTAAAGCTGGGATGGGGCCCGCACTCTTCACAAACACGTGACCTTTGCTGTTAAAAACTGTGCATTAATCAGTAAATTGGTTCAATCAGAAGCACCGTTTCTATTTTATTAAATTCTAGAGTCTATATATATATATATATATATATATATATATATATATATATATATATATATATTTGGGCATTTAATAAAAGGGACATATCAGCTGGGATATGTTTGGTCACTACATCCATTTCTTCATGACTGTCAGTCTATTTGTCTTTTCTTTGACCAAGAGTTTTCATTTCTTTCTCAAGATACAAAACACTGCAGATACTGTAAAACAGCAGTGTTTCTCATGATGAAAAAATACCACAATACACTGATGCATAATGAGTTAATAGTGGGCTTCAATACTCAGTTTAATAATCCCCTGAGAAATACGGAGCTGCAGTCACAACCACTCTGGTTGAAAGATTAACCCTGATCCAAATCTTGATGCTGTGTGTCAAGTAATAAGGCACTGAGTCCAATTCTAAGTCTTTGATATCACCTGCCTTAGGGACACTCTCCCTTTAGGTCAATGAACTAAATTTATCTATAATATATTAGTGATTTAATAAAACTCCCAGAGTCTCTAACCTACTGAGGTGGAGACATTCTTGTGCTCAAATGATCCCAGCTGCTATGCTTAAAGTTTTTGTTCTGCAAGGAGGGGGTCATTGCTCACAAAAGCAATACCAGTTTAAAATGGAGAAAAGAGATGTAAACCCAAGCTGAGTTTGGTATTTGATTTCCGTGCTCGTCATATTTTGTCCATAAAGAACAACATACTTGAACACAAGAAACCCATTTATTTAGATGACAATGAGACACTTTTGGCCACAACTCGGTGTTTAATATGGCAGTTATATCATTATAATTGCTGTTTCCTGTTTAAAAAGCAGGTTAAGTTTTTTTTTTTTTTTTTGGCAAGATGGCTGTGGATTCCCTTGGACATGTACTGTGCAACTCCCGTTCAGGAAGAACTTGTAGTACAAATCAGTACTTCTCCACATCAAACAAAGCTGGTTAAGGGTGTTCATCCCTGAAGATTAACTCTCTTTCAAGCATTATTGGCAAGTCGAACTGAGACTAGGCCCAGTAGCAGATCCAAAGCATGCTGAAAAAAATCTCTTGGCAGGCCCTGCAATTCATCAACATCCTCCCAACTGTAAGACACGGCATGTAAGAGTTAAAGTCTGGATATCCGGATTAAAAAAGCTAACCCCATTATTTGAACCCCAGACTAACAGATAATATTAGACTTAGAAAAAAAAAGTGTATTGCTATGGGGGGTTATTAGCCTATTGGTTAGGTAAGGGATAATGACTGACGAGGTGTGCATTATCAGAAACGAATGGACAACGAAGAAGCCTAAACTGTGCAGCGCGCGGATGACTGCTTCCATAAAGTGAATCAATTTATTATAATGCACACTTTCATGAATATGGTCAATTGTGAAAATAAAATGTGTTCAATAATTTCATAGTGCTTTAATCTTGTTATTTTGAGATTTAAATTGTTTTTTTTTTCACAAAAAGCAGACTATTTGATTTGTGGTGCGACGCTTTGTCATGGTAATCGCTACAAATAGTGCATCGACCTCGACTGCATAAGAAAGCCATATATATGGAGTTGAAGCAAAAATTTGTTTCAAAGAAAAAAAGTCTAAATGGTTCTATTCTTCCTCATGTCTTATAGTCTCATTGATACACTACAAATTTTAGATTTTCTATCATTGTTATTATCCACATCAGCTCTGTGGTTCCATATTCTCATTTACTTCACCTCTCCTCTATTCTTTATTATTTATTTCATTTAGTTCTCTGTGCTTCTGTTTGGTGCAGTGTGTTTCACGTGTTGTTCCTCTTTCCCACTCTTAATACAAAAAAAAACCCTCATATTTGCTACTGTCTTGCTGTTGTGATAAACTGTGGAATAACAGAAAACCTTTTTTTTTTCTTTAATTTGTTCAAAGCCTGTTAACAATTGGAATAACAACTGGCATTTAGACCAGCACAGTAATATAGAACATTTGGGCTATGTGACCGGAACTTCTTTTTTAGGTGTACATATCTGTTCTTAATCACTTTTTTATCCACACCCAACAGCCAATCAGAATCGAGTATTCACCCAACCCATGGCATAATAAAAGTTAAACCACTATTTGACTTGCAAAGGTTAGCTGCATCGCCTCATAGCAGGACCTGGTTCACATATTGAATGGGTCTTTTTCTGCAGGATTTTCCATTTCATCCCTGAGTTTCCTCAGGAAACTCATGTTTCCTCTGTCAGTCTTTGGCATCTCTGTTAAACAATATTTAATTAGTTGTTGAGCTTCCTAACTTGCACATTAAAAGGAAGTGAGACTGTATTTACTTGTCAGTTTATGTTTGTGACTTTGTGATGGACAAAATTCCTTCCCAAGGTATAACCTGTCTTTGCTTGAAGACAGCTGGAATGGACTCTCACAACCCCTTTAACCCTGGGAGTGAACACAGATAATTGATGAATGATTGGACAATCATGTTGCAGAGTGAATTGGGTGAGTTGTGATGCACAATTGTCACCGGTTTTGCATGTGAAGGCTGTGGAAGCAAATATTGCAAAAAGCCACTGCAATTCCCAAATGCTATTAGCTTCAAAGCTACAATCAGTACATCTATAAATTGTAGAAAATGCGTTTTTTATGATTTAAATATAATTTGCAAAAGTATTGTTGTATCCTAAATATTTTTATACAAAAATTGGAGGGAACTTTTTGACTTCTTGCCACCAAAGTTTTAAAAGTGCATATCTGTCTGTTTAAGAAAGAACGAACAAGAACAGAACAGAGAACAACTTGTTTTTTTTCTTCTTCTTCTTTATTGGACAGCATAATCTTTAGTGCACACAGGGAGCAGCATATCCACTAGTCTTTAATACACTCCCAGTACATTTTATTCTCACATTACAACTCAAATTCGTAGAGCCTCGCACAGTGCAAGCGCTGAAATATTTCTATTTCTACCCTTCATTTGCCTTGTATTCCCAAAAGTGTCAACAGGATTGGTGAGGTGGAGAGCTACTCCATCCAACCAAATGAGACTTGCAGCTCAAATGAGAACAAATGGCTTTTCTAACAGCAATATTATTAAACACACTGCACTGGTGTTTCAAATGTATTAGCTGGACTGATATGAAGTTGTTCGGCTGACTGGCGGAAACAATGAACTCTGGCTAATGTTATTAATCAGAATCATAAATCTATTCCTTATCTGGTCTATCAAATAATGAGGTAAAGGAAACCAAGCAAGGTTTTCCATTAACTGTAAGGGAGCCACACAATAAATAGACTTCCACACAGACAAATGGGGTGTGCACATACACAAAGACGAGGTCGAAGTTAGAGCTGAGTGTTTGGCTGTAAATGAAAATACATTTTTCATTTTCCTATATAAGACTTTTATTTAGACCTGATAAAAGATGAGCTTGGGTGCATTGTATTTTTGTTTTTTGTTTTTTTTGTCAAATTCAGTGCAATGATATAGCAACTATGATATAGAAATTTAGTTTTTTAAAGACCCACTAAAATTAAAATGGTGTTTTTGTTGTTTTTAATGTGTTTTTGCAGCATTTTATCATGATTGAGGACATATGTAAAGGTAATTAAGAATAAAACTGTGTTTCGGGGTATTTTCTTTATGCAAATTGTGGTGACTTAGCTGCAAAAGAAACAATGCTGTTGGATAAAAGCTTGTAGTTGTCACGTTCGAACTCCAATCGGCTGCTCCGCTTCATTATGATACATCCACTTGCAGACAAATAGATCTATTAACATCTTTATTTTTCGTTGTCTGAGCTAGCATCTGCGGGCTGGATAGCTGCAATATTGCTCGTCATTTTTGTTGGAAGGCTAATGTTAGGTTGTGGTTGTGAGGGGCTGTAAGCTAGCAGGACAAAGTGTAAACAAAGGAATGATGGGAAATAAGTGCAGGTTTACTCCCCACCACCTCGATAGAGGTGAATTTCTAATGAACTCCTACTGCACTGCAGAAACTATGTCCTAAACAACAAATTTTTTTGTTTTAGTTTTTTGGGCTAAAAACTGCATTATCATAATTAAAAGACCACTGGGAACACTTTGAAAATAGATCAAAAGATGATTGGAGTGGGACTTTAAGGCAGTACTCAGTTTAAAGCAGGAAAGCCAATATTTTAACATCTTAATATATTCAAGCCTTTTATGATGAAACTCTACCAAAATAGGACATGCAGAACTAACACCGCTAGACACTAAATGTTACCAAATCTTAGTGTTTGTAATACAGTGTGTACATTTTCCAGTGACGGCCAAACTAGATGAGTTTAGTTTATTTGTGCTTTATTTTTCCGCATGCTTGTTTTGTTTTTCTTTGTGTGAACTCATGGGAGCCCACCCAACCTTTCCAGTTAGTTTAGAAGCAGAATATTATCTGTTTATGATCTCCTTGAAAAACTCAAAAATCAATTCCCTGCTCTGTCAAAATAATAGTAATTATAAGACATTGAAGCATGCCACACACAAATGAGGAGACGCACACACCTCCTTTGACTTGATGAGCATATTTTGATTAATAGGGGTGAAAATCAACTGCAGTCTGCAAGGAGCCATTTGACTCTCCCAACACTTTCAATGCACATGTCACACTGAGAGTGCTCAGCTCTCTGTGCTTATTGGAGCCCTTGTCTGGGCTATTGATCCAGCAGACCACAGCTAAATTAATTTATTCTTCCAATCAAGCTTTAATTAATAGCAGGACACTGGTGAGACCCCCATTAAAGGTCACGGTCATTACTCACAGCCACAGCGTGAAGAAGCCCAATAATCAAAACAGGGTTGAAGCTTCCTCGTCTCATATTTAAGACATAATTTATTTAAACAAAGAAAATCTAAATGATAGATTTTGTTGAAAAAGTTACAGAGAGGAACTGGGAGCATGGGAAGAGAAAATACATAGAATCCCCCATGCAGTCATTCCCAAACACAGATCATACGAGCTAGTGTGAAAGGGAAGAAAAGGGAAGTGGTGAGGAAAAACAGACATGGAAGAGGCTGCAATTTGAAAGCAAGAGTGTTTGCCAGACTGCACTCGGCAGATCATAAATGTCTGATGATGCTGCTCAGAATGATTGTGCGAGAAGTTGATATTGGAACTGAAGCTGTAACCATTAGCGAGCAGGAAGTAAATACTCAGACGCACAGAGACTGAAGGAGAAGCAGCCTCCAAGACGAGCCTTTGGTCCTATGTGTGTGCATGTGTGTATGGTGCACGAGGTTGAGAGGAGAGGGAACTTAACAATTAGCGTCCATAATGAGATCAGGGTTATCAGACGGCTCGCTGGTCACGGATGATAAAAAGAACACTAATTCAGTTTGTCTCTTCCTTTCTTCCGCTGGCCCTCGCTGCATGCAAAGAGATGGAGCGAGAGAAAGAGGGAGGGTGGGGAAATGTCCACATTATGAATAACTCCTATCAGACATGTACTAAATTATCTCAGCCAAGTAATTTCATTGCTGACATTAGTTAGAACAACAGCAAGCTAAAGAGAGCAGAAGCCACGATAGTAATCTCCTTACCAGTCAGAAGCTGTTGGTCTCGTTTTATTCAGCTGGATCCTGTTTTTCCCCCTATTCTTTCTTCGCCTATAAATACCTCAAACCCACCCTGCTGCACCACAGTTGGAGCTAAATGAGTATGAACAGCCCTGACTAGTCCAGAGACGGATGAGTGGCAACACAGAGGGAGGAAGGCCCAGAGATGGATAGAGACGAAGACAGAAGAAGGAACCCACAAACACTCTTGTCTATAGAGCTCTTTGAGACAAACGACCTCGGCCCAGCTGTCTGGGAGCTAAAGAGACCCAACGCTTGAGAATACAGACGTAAAGTAACTAATCAGCAGCATGCATGCAGACACACTCACGCAAACAAGCAGAGGCGTGGTGATTTGTTCGGTCTTAAAAACTCCTTAAATCCGGGAGTCTCCAAGATTTCAGTTGGGTATATTTCCTATTTCAGAGTTCGCCGTAATGCCCTGCACCCACAACCTCATTCTCATCAATGCAACTCATCAATAGAGCCTAATCATTAAGACTGATTAGGAGACATCTCAGTGTGAAAGGACCCCCACACAAGCCATCTATCACGAACACACTGGGCACTCACTCAGACGCACGCGTTTACACACACACCAACATGAGCACACACAAACACACGCACACGGAGGCTTCATCCATCATGCCTTGTGGCTGGTCTATCTGAGATCTCAGTGATTAGTTGTCCTGCCTGGCTGAATTATGATGTTAATAAGTCACTATTAGTTGCCTGGTCCACACCCACTTCACATAAGTAAGAGGGAGCGCATGAACACACACACACAAACACACACGCACAAGCTGGCCTCAATCAGCCAGCTTGTATTTGGATTAAAAGTAATCTATTAAACATAGTGAACTAAAAATACACATCTTTATATTGCACTCATTTTTTAAAACATTAAAGAAACTTCAAGTGAGCACACCTAACGTTTAAAATGTTTAAAAATCTCACCAGATTAATAATCTTTTATAATACCTGCCGTTGTTCTTGTTTGTTGTGCATCAGTTTCTTACTTTCTCTTTCAGAAATAGACATAACAGCAGAGTCTGTTGGGTGGTTAAACTCTGTGGGTTAGTCAGACGTCATTGCATGCCTCTGTTCAGTTTGCTACTCTGGAATAAATTTGTTTATTTTGTAATCAGCAAAAATTTAAAACCTTTTACATTTTGTTAATGCCAATTTTGTACTTGTGCTTTTGTCAAATTAACTGCTGAGCCTTTCCATTTAAAAAGGGTTGTCTTCCAGCAATCTGGGGGTAATTTAGAGACTAACAAACCCACTCACTCATCTTCTGTACCCGCTTCTTTCTAACCACCTTTTGTCCTCTTTACCCCAACAGTATTAGCAATGACTGCACTATATTAAAAAAAAGGAATAAGAAAAAACAGAGAATTTTGTTTATCAAAGCCCTCCATAAAAAGTATGCAAATGTAATGCCAAATGTGTTATCACTTATCCCCATATAGCCTTTCACTTACTTGGAAAGGTAGCACTTAAGTAAAAAAAATAATTATCAAGATATTGCTGTAAATGTGCAGCCCAAACAAAAGCCCAAAAAAGATGTACAAGCAGCAAAACAAATTATGGGAACAGATTATGGCACATTTGAAAGGTAAATATAAGTCAACATTTTGTGCTATGAGGACCAAAGAACAATGAGCTGCAGCACATCCACTCACTGCGTCAGAAAGTTAAAAACACACTAATGCAACTTCAAAAAAGAATAATATACCATCCATTAACTTTCAGTTTTATGTACTCAATTTAAATAACGGATTTTCAGAATTTGAGTTAATGAAATAAAAGTTAGTTTTTTCATTCTTTAAGTTGTTTTTCGTTAAAGGTAGGATGACCTAGATACTCTCTACTCAATGTCAATGACCTTTCTTAGAGGCCACCTTTACTGGCTTCCATATTGGGATTAAAAATGTTACTGTAAAGAGGTCTAACGTTAGATAATAATTATCTTTGATGGCATTATCTCTATCCAATCCCATCATCTCTACTTGACTTACACCAACCTACACCCATGAACTTCCTTATTGACATTCCTCTTCCTTATAATCTAAAATTAGAATTATAAAAAATCCTGAAAAATTCAACATCTTCTTATGTTAGTTTACCACTTCTAAAAGATGAAATCGTTCTGCGACAATAGTCTCTAAGCAAATCTCTGTAGACAATACGCATATGAGTTAATCAGCAGATAAATCCTGCAGACTTTTAATTCTTAAGGCCTCTTCTTTTCTTTTCACTCTGAGACAGTACTGTCAATTTAACTGCACAGTCAAACAGCTGGAAGTTTCACTGTTTCCTTCTTACAGAGCAGTCTGACCTCCAGATGAACCTGCGTTACCACTGCTGGGAAAAATCATGAGCATCAACAAGAACCTTTATGAGATCATTGCTGATGTGTTGTGTCAAAGATCCGAGTGCTCCGGACTCCAAACGACCAAAACCTCTAAGATCATAGAGTCAATCTAGTTCATAATATTCTGGACTTTAAAGAGAGCTTACATTGTTTTATCCACCACCATCTGAAGGTTCTCTAACTGAGCAAAGCATCACTGATCATAACAGTTCAAGTTATTCTAAAACATCTATACCTTTTACAGAAAACCTACATATAAATTCCTCAAAAGCCAGTCAGGCACAACTAATGATGTTGTCAAATGACCTGCAGCTTTACTAGGAAAAAAAAATCACTACCAGCCTCATCACAGACCAGAAACACAAATCTAGAAGTTCAGAGAAAGGCTTTCTCTAAATCCATTAGTTACAGGGGTGGTTCTGTCATTGATGGAAATGTCTTTACCTATTAAACCTGTCGTGGCTTTGTTCAAACTTTTATGACTTCATGTTAGCGTGAAGACAAAGGAGCAAGTGAACCAGTTTGGAACAATTTTCTGCCGCTATAATAAAAACCAAATGCACAGATTTAAACCAGAAGCAAGTCAACCTTAAGTTAAATAAACTGGAGTGATTCTTCAAAACAAAGAACTAAAATTCAACAGAAAAAGTTGACCCGGCCAAACAGAAAATTGCTATTTAAACATATCTGAGCACCAAAATGTGGATTTACCCTGAAATGAATTAAAAGACAGTAATTAGTTCTAGTGTTAATAACAAAAAACAGGTTATTATTATCAAAATGAATAGAATACATGAGTACACATTTCTAGCTTTCACTGAATGGGTATCACCTGCTGTTGACTTTGACATGTTTTTACCAGACTAAAACGGCAGAATAACATGTTTTTTTCTCTGAAACATTCATTTTTATTCATAGAGTCCACAACTGTACTTATGTCAGAAGCATTTTACTTTTTTTTTTAAGTAATTGCATCCCTTATACTCTCATCTCATCCGTTTTACTCCTGACCTCAAGTGAAGACATTTTTGTAATATAAAGTAGATATATCCTAGCTTTTTTTTGCCAGTACTTTAATGCATCATGAATTTGTGGATGCGTGTTAAATTGACAGCCTGAAGCCTGGACCTGTTTTAAATCTCACAGGCGCACACTGACGGGTCTTTGGTTAAACGTTTGCTTGTCGGTACTTGTCAAGCAAGACTCCTTGTTTGCACAAAAAGCTGTATAATCATAAAATTAAGACATCTCTGAGGGGGAGCGTACAACATTTTAAGTGAAAGTGTGCTTTTTTATTTGTGTTAAACAAGTGTCACCATGAAGGTTTGTTAAAATCAACCCATGAATATTTTTTTAAGTTTTTCTTTTCTAAAAAATTCCAAAACAAATTATACTTTTCATTTTTTTTTTCTTTTTTTTACATTTTATTCTTTCATGTAATTTTTCATGCATTTAGCCACATTTTTATCCAGAAGGTTGGTTGGTTGTTACTCAGCAGATACAGTCCAAACTTTACATCATAGATCTGCAACCTTTGGTGCTGAAAGATCCATTTGGTCCAGTTTTTACCGACCAAAACTGAGCAAGAGCCGCAACGTCACTGCTTAGAAGAATACCCTTTATCCATGTTTTTGTAGCAATTTATTTCTTAAACCTACATTTAAAATTATTTTAATATAATTTTATTTTTATAACCGTTTTCAATTTTCTCTTTTACTTTTGACCACATCACATTAGTTACTTTCAGAATAAAATGCATTATGTGTCCAATAAGCAAGAAAGTCAAATCAAACATGGCGTTGTATATTTTTGTGACTTTGGTGATCTTTATCAATTTTCTCCTTTTTACTATCAAATACAAACATGACAACATTGGTGTAGATTCATTTTTAATAAATCTATATGTGCTTTAATAATAAACTACTCTTACCATTATTTTTCTTAGTTATCTGACATGTTAAAACTCATTAGCATTTTTGTTAAATGCCAAAAAGCCACAATGAAGGGATGAAGGAGCTGCATGTGACTCCAGAGCCTCAGGTTGCAAACCCCGACTTTAGATGCACTTCCCAATTAAATGTACAAAGATGTTCTCTTCCTACCTCAGAAGTACTTGGATTTCAGCATTATAATAAATCAATAAAAGTGTGCAGTTCATTTTTCTCTCCGTCTGTCGGTCAGATTTTATTTTATAATTTGAAGTCTACATGACCACAACCAGATTGTTACCTATGAACAAAGAGATTACTGTAAAAGCATTAAACTCTGACACAAAAGATCTCCAGTTAAAATCCAACAGGTTCTAGTCTTTCAAAGCCATTACTCTAACTGCATGTAATGTTGTTATCTTGTGCAAATAGATATTCCAACATGATAAAAAAAAAAAAAATCCAGGACTTTTTTATTCAGATTTATTAGTGGCTGAAATCGAATCTATGTAATCTGATAGACTGATGATCCCTATTTAACAGTTGTTCTGATGGGTAATGAATGTTAATGTGAACATATGTCAAAATAGATTATTACAGACTATTACTGTTTGTATTGTGTAATTTAGCAACTAGTTAACCGTGTTGTGTCAGTTTTTCAGGTGTATCTGTTTGTAAATGCTAACAACTGATAAAACAAATATAATAAATTTCAATAAACATCAATTATAGAAAGTTTTGTTTGATGTTTCTTTGATAAAATAACTTTTACAAAAATTAATGGGCATCAAATTGCTACTAAAACTCTCGGGGAACTATTAATTTACAAAAAAATGTTAGATGAAGGAAAAAATTGATGCAATTTATTGTTTATACTTGCTTATTTAAAAGTTTTAAAAGGTCTTTATAATTCAAAGGGACCCTTTCTGGATTAACAAACACCACTTGAGCTTATTGCAACATATTGCTTTTTAAGTAAAGTTTAATATCATTGCTTTGCCATACCCAGGGGTTATTACAGAATAAAGAAGTGAATGAAACATTATATGGCCAATATGTCATGTTGGTTGTTGCTGAGAGCAACATCCAGACAGTGTTTTTAGGAGACCATCTGCTCTTGACTCCCGCCATAATGACCAGTTTATGAAAACTCTGTCCTGAAATTTGGCTCTGTGTGTGCAGCAGCAAACAATGTGTTGGCTGCCATCTGGGAACCGTCAGGTCTGCACGACTCAGATAGTTTCCAACACCAAAGCTGGTTCTTCAAACATCAGTGGAAACTCCTCAATGAGAACTGTTACTTTTTCATTTTCAGATTCAAAGCTCCAAATGTCGGGTCATTTGTGCATCTTTCTCATCTGACATCAGATACTTTTATTTCCCGCCCGCTCTTTTCCTCTCCCACACAAACTCTCTTGGGGAAGTTTCCACTTGGCGAAGCATGAATGCATTTGAGTTTGAGCAAGGTGTGAAGTCTAAGCTGTAAAGCTTGGGTGAAATAGGATTGTCACTCTAAAAAAAGCAGGCGTCACATCATTATGATTTGATTCAGCAAGGTAAGTTCATCTGACATAGTCACGCAGATATCCTCACCCACATCGCACAAAGAAAGAAGACAGACTTTCTCTGTACGCCGAAAGAACGAGGAGATAGACGAGAAGCCGCTTCCGCTTCTCTCCGACAGACAGAATGGGCTGAGGTCGCGGCGTGGCAGGGTCGGGCATTTTCTCCTCTTCTGTAACTTCATTAAAGAAATATAAAATGGCAGGCCATTAGGGCAAACGCTTTCCCCGGCCTTTTATTGAGAGATGCTTTTAGAACAAAATCTAATTCTCCAAAAATTGCAGGGCTCTCAAAGACTCATAAGCTCACTCACACGGACACACACACTCTTTCAAATCTGACTCTGAGCTCATTGAAGACAGTGGGAGCCCAGAACGAGAGGCACAATTCCACCCAGAGATAAAATGACTTCTATTGCAGCCATCTGCCCGTGCTGCCCTCTAATTAAACAATAAAAGGAGAGAATGAGGGGCAAAAGAGGTCCACAGTTTGCAAAACAGACTTGTCTCTGCCCTCTAGGAGCATGCATTTTTGAGTTGGCTTCATGATCTTTCATTTTCTCTGTTTGGTTATTAACATTGATTTAAGGCCCGTTCAACAGCTTTCTCCAGCTAATTCCTCCCTCCCTTCAAAGCATCCTTTAATCATGCCCTCCTCACCAACCCATCCATCGCGGAGCATGTTCTAAAGTGACTTTTTATAGGACAACGCTTTGTTGGCTACGTCTGACTGATTTAGAGGTAATTGTGTTCCCTGTGCTGTCACACACACAGATGGAATTATCAAGCACTGAAACATTAAATTTACACTCAAGTGCACACCTGCGGGTTTCATCGACGAGTCATAATGGCACCCACATTCTCCGCTGTTTGCACACTGCGCAGTTGCTCGCGCACATCTATTATTGAAACTATAAGCACTTACTGAGCAGTCCTCTCACTCTCAAGCGTGTAATACCGTTCCACAGCTTACAAGAAACAGCGGCACATCTCGACTCACATAAATGTGTTTGAATCTGTTTCAATTAGGCAACATCAAATTGAGCCTAATCTGATTAATTTGCAATCATGCACACCATCCAGTATGAAGCACAAGTGAATGTAACCGTCAAAACTCTGGAGCACGGATCCAGATCCTTTATTTCCTGACGAGACCTTAAAAACGGCTCCGCTTTTGGCTGGGACGCTTTTCACAGTATTAATGTCACATTCATAATTGCACACATGTGAGTCATGTTAAAATCCAAACAGCTGGACGTAGATTAAATGGGGATTATGAAACATCGCTTCCCCTTTGTGTGCTATATCATCAGCTTAGCCCCCTTTTCCCTTGTGGTCAACAGCTGACAGTGGCCACAAACACTCTGCTCTATTAGTCTCACTCCTCCTAAACTCTGGATCTAACCTTTATCTTTAACCTCAATCCTGCCAACTATTAGTTTTAGCATTTGAGTGCTGCTGACAGACAAAGACACACTCCTTTACTTTATGTCAAAAGATGTAAAGGAGGTCAAGAGCACACCGAAATAGCTCAACACAAGACGATAGAAAACCGCTACTGGAGCCGGACAATACCTGAGCTCACGGTGACAGAAACAAGCAGCTATTTGTGAGAGAGAAGGGACCGAGATCTGTGGGGAAATTATCCAGTGTCGGCCACAGTTCAGCTGGACTTGTGTTCTTTTTTTTGTGTGTGTCCATCAGGAGGACCTGGAGGACAGCTTTAAAAAAACAAAAGATTTTATAACTACAGTGGATGTCAGCCTCTCAGGGACAAAAAAACAAGGACAGCCACTCTTACAAAACATGACAACACAACATAGCATGAGCAACCAGGAGAGCTGAGCATCTTCTTTGTCTGGTTGTTTGTAATCCACACAGAAGAAATAATGCAAACTACTGTTTTTGCTGAACATAACACTACCAGAAATGCTAAAAAAATGTTCATGGGGGTTATTTTGCATGTGTAATTCTATAATAAAAAATGTTTCTGGATGAAAATGGAGACCCATAAAGTTTCTGTTTGGACACAAAAGCTTCATTTTCCCTGATAAACCAGCTTGTTGCTGCCACTTAGTTATTCATTAACTTGGAAGACAGAAAATCTTCTATGATAAATTGTATCTAAATTCATTTCTTCCAAATGTACCCAAAAATAAACCTTCTAAAAAAACATGTTAGATATGTGATGTTTAATAAGCAACCAGAGAAATTTGCAGATGTCCATAAGATCACACGTGTGTGTTCTGGCGCCATCTTTTTTTTTTTTTTTTACCTTCTCTGAACTATTTTGTTCTAGATGTTTAAACAGACCGAAGTCTGCTTTGTAGTTATACACAGAAAGCTGTGATCATAACATCTGATGACTGAAAGCAGCCTCACACAGAGACAGAGCATAAGGGTCTACAGGAAGTGTGTGGATGGAGAACCCAACAAGACAGACTGAGGTGAGAGAGTCAAAAATTTAATAAAAGACTCAAAGGCGATGAGCAGGGGTGCACAGCCGCTGCTAAAGGTATGCCTCTTCCTTGGTTGAGTTCTGGTAGACATCAAACTCGGCTGACAAGAGTGAAGCTGGCAGCTGCTGGCAGGCGACGTCCCTGTGTTTCTAGCAGGTGGTGAAACAGAGTTTAGGAAGCAGTTTGTAGTCCAGAAGTGTTGAAGTATAGCTAGAAAACAAAAATCCTTTTGAAGTAATATGTTGTAGACGGGATTTGTCTGAGAAGAGGAGTCGGAAACTGAGACATTTGATGGCTGACAATCCAAGGGCAGTCCTAGAGAGTTATCTGTGAGGCGATCCAGATCCAGGAGCCCAACTTTAATGAATAAATGTGGAGATAGAGGTTTGGTCAGGGAGTCCAAACATCAAGGACTTGACCTGAAACACGTAAGATGGGAGGGAAATCTCTGGAATGTGCAGGTAAACCACCACAAACTGGCATCATATTAGACAAAGATGGTCAGCATGAGAACAATCTGAGAACGGGAAAACAAGAGGAACAAAAAAAGGAGGAGAAAAAATAAAACCAGGCACTCAGAGTAAACAGGGAAGAGGAATTCATCCGACTTCCACAAGAATTTTCCTTTGAAAATGAAAGTACGACTGTGCTAAGGGATGCAACCTTCAGATTAACAGATGGCCACTGAGTCCTATTAAGCATTTGTCATGATTGTTTCCTTACATATTTTTCTCCATTTTATCCAGAAATTATAGAATTCGGTGATGCTCTGCCTAAAAGAAAGCAACTAGAAGATGTTATTGTCCTGCTCTGATCATCTTTTCATCTATTTTAAAGGTTTTTCTAGATCCATAATTATGATTACGTAATTTGTAGCTTAAATACTAAAATCTGTGTCGTTTTCTAGGACAGTTTGGGGCAGAAGTTCATTGGAAATTCACCTCTGAGTTGTTGGCGGGGAGTCAGTCTGTGCTAATTTCCCATCATCCCTTTGTTTCTCTCTCCCGCTAGCTTACAAACCCTCCCAAGCTAACATTAACGGTGAAAAAAAACAACAACAAAAAAAAACAGAAAATACTGAAGCGTTGGAGCCATACAGTTTGAGTCAGATGCCAGCTCAGATGAGGAAAACAAAGGCATGAAACTCCCACTCCTACTATATATTTTTCTATTGTAAATTTGTTCCCAGTTTTTATTATAATGATGCAATTCTTAGCCAAAATCAAAAATAATTTCTCATTTTTAAGACATATTTTGTGCACAGTAGCATTAGCTTATAGTCTCAAGCTAATATTAGCGACGTAAAAATAAACCAATCCAGCCTTACAGTTTTGAGTCAGGATAGCAATTCGCTACAGGATGATTGTTGAACGTTCATAATGTCTGCATACTTAAGCATAAGCGGGCCATGATGTGAGTAGGGGGAGAGGAGACTTTGGCACGCCCACCGTGCATCATTACTCTGAGCCTTTTCAAGCCTCTGGTTTTCTGGGCCAATGTGATTTGAATTAAGAAATACTAAAAAAATGCAGTTTTAATTGTAAACCCTTATATAGGTCCTCTACTATAAGAAAAATGCCACAAAAACATGTGAAAATCACAAAAAAGGCAATTTTCATTGGAGTGGGTCTTTATATTTGTCTGTAGTGGATGCATCAGAATGGAGAAAGAGCATATAACCCAGTGATTGTAGCTTCTAAGACACACCTAAAAAGTTTTTACAACAGCATTTGAATAGAGAAAAATTCAGAAATGCAGATTTAAACTTAACATTTTTATACATGTTCTCCATCATCAGAAAGAACATGTTAAAAACACGATTTTCATTGAAGTGGGTCTTTAAAATGGAGAAGCAAGACATATAAACACATTTTCCGATCTATATTTGTGTATATTTCTCTATTCATGTTGTATGTGCTGATGATAAACCCTGTGATTCTGTAAAAATGTGCATCATACTTTCAGATTAACAGCACATGAAAAGATGATTTGTGAGTACCAACTCTAAAAATACTAGCAGGTCACATCACTGAATATCAGTTCACACTGACAAAAGTTCCCAATTATCAGGATCTAACAAGTATCTATATTTAGAGGCGAGAACTGTGAAAAGGCATTTGAATTGTACGGAAACAGGGATTGTTCCGTCGCGTGGCGTGCTCTGCATTGGGGACCGATGAGTGGTGCGGGGGGTACACCCTCCACGTCAACCTGCTGCTCTGGATCTCAGCGCCGGGTTACATGTCTGCCTCTAATTTGAGAGCGTTCTCTCTCTCTTTCTCACTCTTTGGAAGCCTCATATTCAGTTGCATGTTAATCCGCTCTGGATATTAATTACAGTCTCCATTAACATTTAATAAATACTTCCCAGGTGGGCTTGCTGCTGAGTGAACTGAGGGCATTATCAAATATTAGGCCTTTAATTGGCCTTTCACTCCAATGAATGGCTTTTTAATTAGCGTGCAGTTATCATCCCGCTACCAACCACAGGGCCAGGCCAATCAGCACGCGCAGCTGTGGCGGTTCTGCTGACTGAGGGCATTTTAATGGACTAAAGCAGGCACATTGTTGCATAAAGGAGTACTTCAGACTGCAGTCGCCACAAACTGACGGTCTAGCCTTGGTGGTCTATAGAGCCTGAACCTGAGCAGTTTTTCAATAAGACTGTGACATTATGGGAAGTGGAGTCTAAAGGACGCAGGCAAATACAGACACATGAGCCATGGCGGGTTGCTATTTGAACAACGCTTTAATTCTGCAGCTAAGCCCTCAGAGTACGAGAACATATTGGAACGCTTTCTGCTCATTTCGCTGTTCACCCCAGCTGTCAAAGACTCCATCTGCATATTGCTCCAAATTTAACAGCCTAGTCTTCATCTTGTGTGACAAAATAATTGCTGTTGCCGAGGAAAGATAACAGAAGCTCCTATCAGGTGATCTTTTAAAATCTAGTTACATGTGCAACAGGCTGAAAGCAACAACTTCCTACCTTAGACAGACGGAAAAGAAAAGAGAACTCACATTTATTGCAGTTTAATCTATTTCATCGACGTGTTGCCAGAAAAATTCCAGACAAAAATTACAAAAATAATTGCTTTTTAAAAGATTTTCACTCTCCATATTTAGAAATGTCTTTTCTCTGACATTTTGGAAAATTAGTTTTTTATTTTGAAGTTTTAGAAGCAAAAATTTGAAGATCTACTGTCTTTGATATGAAAGAAAAATACTCACATAATCACAAATTGATTCAAAAAATTAAAATATAACTTAATGAGTTTAAGAAATTAGTTCATTGAATTTGTTTAGTTTTAATTAATCCCTTTAAAAAAGTAATGAAATTAATCTTTCAATGAGTTTGTTCCAGCTGTTCGCTGAAGAAAATATTCTTACATGATAAAAAGCATCACAAAAAAGCTCAAAATTAGATGTCAGGATGGATGAGTGCTCAAAGGAAACATCAGGCCATCACTTCTTTTTTTTTAATAGAGTAGCAGTGTAACACCTCTGAGATCTGAATGTAATATTTCAATGCAAATTATTATTAAAGACCCACTCCAATGAAAAACAGGTTTTTGGTGTTTTTAACATGTTTTTGTCGTATTTTGGGCGACATGTGTTCAGAAAATTAAGCTTAGAATTGCGTTTCTGAGTGTTTCTTAAATCAAAATGGTGTAAAAAAGAAATCATTCGGATAAAGCTTGTAGATGTGATGTAGAGCCTCCAAGTTCCACTCCATTCTGATGCATGTTTGTAAAAAAAATAGATCCATGCACATTTTTGCTTTCCTCTT
>NC_050518.1:9063058-9095706 GCF_002922805.2 Oryzias melastigma | reverse complement strand
ACTCCATTCTGATGCATGTTTGTAAAAAAAAATAGATCCATGTACATCTTTGCTTTCCTCTTCTGAGCTGGAATCTTGCTCAATGCTGTACATCTGGATAGCTCCGATATTTCGTTGCACCGGTAATGTTAGGTTGGGGTGTGAGGGGCTGTAAGCTAGTGGAAGAATGCATAAACAGAAGGATGACAGGATGCTTTTTCTGAGTCCTGGAGGACTGGAGCCAGGGAGCGCCGCCGTGCAGCCCCATGTTTTTATCATTATTATTTATTTTTAAGACTTTAAATTTTTTTTTTAATTTTGCCACACTCAAGTTTGAATCCCTGTCATAATCTAAAACAAAATTCCTGAAAAAACTGTTAAAATGAAAGAAACAAGATGTGCTTGAACAACATGTTTGTTGACAACAGCTTTGTTATATGGAAACACCATAAATCTCTCTTAGATCCTTATGTTTCCAAATTGCACATCCTGGAAAAGCATTTTCACTCGACTTCATCACAAAAAATCTCAGAATTGGCTGTTTTTCCAGAACTTCCCAGGTTGTTATAATATGGCTGAAGGCTTTCTGTTTGCTACCTGCTTGGCAAAGCAGTATATATTTTTTAACAGTATACTGTTGGAAAAAGAAGCAACATTCATAAATATGATACTGAACTTCAGTCCTTTTGAAAATTAAAAAGGTCAGATGCCCTGTCATCTCTGTACAGAAAATAATAATCTGAGTGCCTCCATCCATCTTTTACCATTTTTGAATATTTTGTGCTCCAAAGACACATTATGTGGGATTTCCTCTCAGGAAGTCAAGAAGTTTAAATGAATAGCAGCAAACCTGATAAAGCCTTTTTGGAAGTCTTTGTTATAAAAAAGTATATCTTATAAACAACACTAAGATGCTCAATGATCAAGAAATAAGTTCATTTCTATAAATAACATTTCCATTACATATTTTCAGATAATAAAACAATTGAATCCTTTTTCAGCATCTCTTTCTTCTTTTATTAAGAGTGTCTCTGTGTCATCTTATAGGCAAAACAAAGATCCCAAGCTCCCATCAAACTATTCTTGAATGAAAAAGCTATTAAAAATGGTAAGAGCTCCCTCTAGCGGCCAACATCTGCATCAACTTGTACCTCATAACTTCAAGCCAATCCCCTCAGAGCTCACAGAGCAGTGACTTCATTGAATTATAGCACGTATTAAACTCTGACACCAGCTGACACCTGCTTCTCCAGGTGATTTCACTTGTAATGATCTCATAAAGTTGGAGCGTCGTTCTGCAAACTAACTCCATTTTGCTGCTTTACGCAGTGCTTTTCACCTTTTCCCCAATCCCCTCTTCGACCTCTGTCCTTAAACTCTCTTCCTGTCCATCTTACGATTGTGTTACAGCTACAAACACACACTGCCTATACCACACGCAACCAATTCCTCCAGCAGCTCATTTGTAGCCCTAATGGAACCTGATAAATGTGCTTCTCCTGTCACGCAGACACAGTCTTTGATATGTTTCAGCGTGGTGGTAAAGAGAGGAAAACGCCTTTTCTCATTTACCATCTTTCTCTCTGTTAGGCTGCTATGGGACACACACCTGAATAATTTACTCTTCTATTAGCATTAATGGACCCATCAATTACAATATCCTCCTCTGCAGTCCTTCACCCATACAGAACACAAGTCTTATTTATTTTGGATCCGTAATAAAACTTTGAATGACACGTTAATGCAATCTTCTTATGCATAACAATAATTGAGTCTCATCATCTGGCCTCTTAGCTCTGACACTTTCCTCCAACAGCATGTTTTGGCTGAATAGCAGCTCTCCTTTACCTCCTCTACCTCCCCATCCACCCCCCACCCCGTGTCCTTTTCTTTGTCTGCCCCCTCCTCTGTTCCACTGCCCTGCTGGGACGCTTTCTCCACCCTCACTCTGGTCTTTCATATATAATGGATGTTAAACAAACAGACTTGTCGGACTCACTCAGACGCATGCTGTCCCCATGCTGCAGCTTTAGAGATGGGAGGGGGGTCTGTGTAGCCCAGTCCAGTCACACTCTCAGCTGCATGGCATAGAACAGTTCATGAAGGGGAGGAAAGGTCCAGAGTCACTCTATGATCTGAGTTAGATCTCCCAGATGATGATGATGTTTAGTTTCAAGATCAACTCTGATGAAAATTTTGTTTTTTGTGTATTTTAACATGTTCCTGTTGTATTCTTCTAATGATGGAGGACATATATTTAGAATATTAAGCCTAAAATAGTTGTGAATCAGGACAGGACAAAAAAACGCAGTTGGAAGAAGCTTGTAGATGGGAGCCTTTTACCGCCTTCCTCTCCGTCTCAGATCTGTAGACTCTTTCTTTCAAAAGCAGCTAAAAACATCTTTTTAAAATTGCTTTTTCCCAACTATGTTTTTATATTCTGTGTTTTACTGTGCAGCACTTCGTGATTTTTATCTTGAAATGTGCTATATAAATAAAGAAAATTCCAAATTCCATTCCAATGCATCCATTCATATACCAATAGATTTGTGTATGTCTTAGTTTTCCTCATCTAAGCTGGCATCTGGCTCAAACTCTACGGCCGGATAGCTTCAATGTTGTTGGCTATTTTTGTTGCACCACTAATGTTAAGTTGGGGGGTGAGGGGCTGTTAGCTAGCGGAAAAGAGTGTAAACAAATGGATTATGGGAAGATGGGGCAGGCTTACTTCATGTCAACACAACAGAGAACTGAATTTCTTATGAACTCCTGCTGCTCTGCAGAAACTATGTCCTAAAAACATTACAATCCTGGCATAATCCCCTTTGAAAATGGATCAAAAGATGATCAAAGTGGAACTTTTAGAATCCCTGCAAATGTTGGCTCATATCTGAATAAAAAACAAAAATGAAAATCTATTCACAAAATTTAAATCAATGTGAAAGCATGAATCTTTTATTTTAGAGATTTTAGACAGGCACATTTTAATGTCTGTTTTAAGCATTGGCAACTTCTTGTTTCAAATCTGTTTTTTTGCAAGTGATCCACAAAATTTAACCTTTTTATCTTTATTAATGTTATGTGTTTTTAATGGATTTCTTTTCTTTATGCTTGTAATGCATTTGTTTCTCTCTCTGGTGCACAATTCTTTTTAATGTGCAAATAAATGAACAAATAAATACATTTTGTGTTATTCAAAAATGACAGCAAAAATGGGGGAAAAAACCCAAAATGTTCCTGTTGTACTGACTGCCTCTGTACTTGCATTGTTGGGAACACGTGCACAGTCCCATCTGTGTAAAATGAGATAAAAATCCTAATTTTCCAGGTGCAGATTCTGTGGAATATGGAGTTCGAGCACAGAGAATCCATCATTCTCCATCAACAAATGCTGAGAGCTATTATGCCGTCCACACGTACGAGTGGAGATTAAAAATAAAAAGAGGCCCGGATGGATCCTGAACAAAGCAGAGCTGTGTGTAGGATTCTGCTTGATCAGCTGCTAACTAAGTTCAATGTAATGTTCTGTGCAGAATATGCCCCACTTGGGCTGCAATAAGATGATGCCTGCTGAGTGTTCGGTGTAGCATGTGGAGCTGAAACCTCCCTGAATATGAATACATTTTCCTATGGCAGTAGACTACTGCGTTTTTCCCTTTTCTCTTCAGAGCTGTGCATTTTCTAGATTAAGACTGAGTGGGATTCAAATTTATCTTGTAATAAAGTCAGCAGAAGTGCATAAAGGTCATAAAGGCAGATGAAGTGTGCATTCCTCTCTTGTACAGCACTCCTGCCCGGGTGGGGAAAATAAATAACAAGAATAAATGACTCGTTGTTTTCTCCACCCACTGTGGGCAGAGAGGGAGCTGGATTTATTCATAGAGCTAATACACACAGTGAGTCACAGTGTATACTGTGTGTGGATAAAATGGGCTCCAGAGGCTTTTCCTCTCACTCAGAGCAAATACCTGTCCTTGAAAAAGGTATTGATTTGTCATTTCCCACAGCTGAACCTGAGTAAAAAGGTTAAGCAGACGTGACCACTGGTTTCTGATAGCGTTACAAGGCTACAGTCACAGAACTTAAACTTAAATTTATTGCAAAGCCGACATTTTGCACACAATGGAAGATGACATGAAAAACATATTTGGTATTCATGCAGTGACTCTTTTTTTCCCAGTCAGGAAATGCATCAAACATTTATAACAACATGTAAACCATTCTATTTTCACTGAATGAATAAAAAACATATTCTTCTGTTTTGTTTTGTGAATATCCGAGTTTTTTAACTACTCAGGTAAAATTTCGCTATTACAGATTTCATAAAATGTTGTGAAAATTATCTCATTATGGACTATTTTTTTAATGTAGTCTATCTTTAAGACTTCTAACCTGAAGTTCATCTGTTTTCCCACCAGGTGTCACTAAAAAACAGAGTTTGATGCAGTGACACCGCCTGACCACTAGGTGGAAGCACACGGTAAAAGCTTTTGGCGGAGCAAGAGGAAGAAAGGGGAATGAAGGAAAATAGCCACACGAAATTGAGGATGTTTAAGCTAAGGAAGATTTTATTTGAGGACTAATTTCGCTTAATAGGTACCGCCGTGTTCATTTCAGGAGACCAAAAGTTAATGGAGGTGAACCATAACAGGTTTGCGTGTCTTGTTCGCTCCTCCTGATGAAGAATGGTGGTGTTTTGTAGTGCCGAAAACTTCTAATTTGGTCCATTTTGGATAAATAAACATGAGTGGAGTGATGCTGTGAACGTGGCGGGTATAAACTAGTACCTTATTTTATTTTATTTTATTTTAACGGTGCTTTTATTCACGGTGAAGTGAAATGCCCTTACCTGCAGTGATCAACTCTGTATTCTAATGTCGACATTCACTGGGCGAGTTTCTGCTAAAAGATATTTCATCTAGACAAATGTTATTTAAAAGTTCTATGCAATAGATTTTTTTAATTATTCCCTAATCATCCTCTTTGGACGTTAATCCACTGCCATGACTGAAGACCAACTAATCAGACGCCTTAAAGTAAAGCTGATCGAGATTCTCAGCGCAGATGCAGATCTCGTTCTGCAGCATGCAGACTCTCGCAGTCTGCTGTCTCCTCGCGGATACCAGCTGGTGAAATCCTGCCGTGTTCCCAGTGAAAAGGTGACTGAACTTCTGGATCAGATCATCCAGAGCGGTCCCACAGCAGCTCGAGGTCTGCTGGACGTGTTGAAGGAGCAGGCTCTGCAAGAGACCTTCCCACTGCTCGCTTCTGTTGAGGAGCTGCATTCCAACCCCCTTTCTCCAGGTACCAAAAGCAGTTATCATTATTTTCTACCAGCCTCTTTAAAAATAATACATTTTCCCTAAAATATCTTTGATTTAGAAGTTGATACAGAAGTACCAAAAAGGAAAAAAGAAGCTGCTGAATTACAAGATCACGTTCCACCTAAAAAGATCTGCAGCAATGGTGAGACATGTTATGTTAGATGAATCCTCAATAATGAAACCATCACCAACAATCTCTGCTGCTGTCCCACTAACAGGTAGTGTCTTAGTGAAGGAGAAGCAGCTGATGATGGTCGCTCAAGGCATCGGGAGGTCCTGGAGGGAAATTGGAATACTAGCTCTAGACGTCTCATCGGTGAAGCTGCAGCAGATAGAGGAGGACTATTCTCAGCATTCGGACCGAGTCTTCCACATGCTGCGCCACTGGCGCAACTGTAAAAGAGAGGAGGCCACCGCTGCTCACCTGCACTCCCTCCTCAGTCGGAAGAACTTTGAAATATCACCTGAAAGTATCGCCTTTCTACTGGAGACAGATGGAGAGCATCTTTAACATCTTTAAGTTAACAGACTTGACATTTGTCTTTGTTCAATTTCTCTTTGATCATGAAATATACATTCCAGTTTATGCTATCATTTTAAGAAAAAGTAAAGTAAATAGGAATGTTTTAGTACAACATTATTTCCATGGTAAACCAGATAATTTTAAGTTGTGCACTCTCTTTTTTATGATAAGATGGAACTGAAGAGTAAACTTTTTTTATATATATATTTTGTACTGACGTAAAAGAAGTGATGTCTATCATGTGTCGAGTGCAACATTAAAGGTTATATCATAAAAGTGTATTTTACAGACAATTTACTTCAAATAAAGTTTTTCTTATGTACTACTGCTTAATTAGAGGAGTAAATTGTGTTTTATTGTTGAAAGTGTGTATGACTGAAATAACTGTTTTATACGGTATAAAATAGTTTCAATTTAGTGTGTGATCAGAAAAAAGTCCTGCTTTTTAAACCAAAATAACTTTAGAAAAACTTTAAATTAGAAAATGTATGCAGTGAAGTGAAATATTTCACCTTTCAATATAAATATCTAAAACAAAAAGTGAAATTGGTTTTAAAAAAAATAAGATATCAATGATAGTCTTAATAATATACCATAATGTCTTTAATTGCGATTATTAATACAATGATTAATACAAAATGTTGGACTTTTTGATCTGTTATGACAGCTATCATCAAATGTATTTGTTTAAAATATGTTTTTAATACCTCATTCAAAATTAGATCCCTTCAACTTTATTTGAAATTTTAAAGAAATGTAAATATTTACCTTACATTCCAAATTTTACAGATTCACGTTTGCCTTTGTGCTGAAAAAAGTTTCTTATTTTAGTCACTATCAGGATTTGAGGAAATTCAGTATTTCATAAGCACTAATACTTTACTTCCAACAGTATAGTAACAAAGTATTTATGATGTAGTACTGCATATTTTACAATCTCTGTAACTAATAACCTTCATCACTGATGTTCAAAGACATAACTTCTAAGATTATTTTCATTCTGTTGGACATCTCTGGCACTCTTTATTCATGAAAGCTTTACTTATGTGACTGTGGAGGGTCGTTTTTCTCATTTAAATGCCCTTTCAAAATAAATCACAGCATTCTTGTTTGGTTTTCCCACTCTCTACTATTGTGTCAGACAACATTAATTAACTTCTGGTGCTGGACAAAGGTTGAGTCCCACCTACTTCTCACTTTTCTTCTGCAGCCATTTTCTCCCATCTGCCTGCTAGTAGCAAACAGCAGCAGAGTTTGGAATCCTTTTAGAGAGTAACGATGGCGAACACATCTGAGATCTCCTGTAAGTACAGTGTGTAACATCTGCCTGTTGATGTTGGACAGCAGCCTCTGAATCTTAAGTGTTTCTGTTTAAACTGTGGCAGCAGATGGAGGGACTTTGGATCCGGCTCTCCGGGATTTGACTCAGCCTCTTATTGATCACGCAGAAGGTCAGCTCTTCTTAAATGAAGCCTTCAAAATTATAGTGGAAGAGGTGCTCCGCAAGGGAACCGATGCTAAAGAAAAGGTATCCTTTGAAGCTTTTGAGTGTCTTACATGTTACAGTTGCTGTTGGGAGCAAAGCTGGTAATCCGTGAACTGCTTATGCAGGTGTGTGAGTGGAGAGAGCCCGACAGTCTGGCTCTGCTGCTGGATCTGCAGCTGAGGGACACGGGGGAGTCACAAGACAGGCTCCTGCAGAGAGTGAGAGATGTTGCAAAGTACAGCATTAAGACAAGTAAGAATCACAGGAAGAACAAAACCACATTTTTTATTCTTTTTAAATCAGTTACTCTTTATTTGATTGTACATTTTAGGTCACCCACACTTCTTTAACCAGCAGTTTGGTGGGGTGGATTATCATTCTCTGGCTGGACGTTTCCTCACTGAGGCCCTCAACACAAACCTGTAAGAAATATCAGCATTAAAAATATGAAGGGAGAACTTTAATTCATTTATAAAGTCAGAAAGTGATGGTAAAAACCTAAAAAATATATGTTTTAAATGTTTCAGAAGCCTAACTTCATTAATTCAGAACACATTCTTGCAAAATCTACTCATAGAAACATTTACAAAAAGAAGGAAAGCTTTAAATTGTTGCAGCATAATCAGGCAGGATCCTAACAAAATGTTTAATAACACAACAAATTTGAAACACTTTGCATGGCTTTAGTTTATAGGACAATAATGGCAGTCTGGGTGCTTATCCTTGAACTGTACATTACTACTGCAGCTGTATTTGCTCTGACTGGAATTCCTTAGAAAGGCAGAAACTCAAAGTTCAATTGTCCTAGCAGGTCCTTATATAACAGGATTCACTCAGCAGATCTGTCCCGCAGGTGTTCGTCCTTTGCTTCACTGATCAAGATAACACGCCAAATGCTCCTCCTAAATCTATAAAATGCAATACCTGTAGTTTTCAGTATCAGTCCCGAATTTGTATTCATAAGACTGATAAAACCTTTTAAAAGTTTATTTTCCCAGAGCAGTTGTTGTCATTATTTCTCAGTTCCTGCTGAATTTTTCATTCTAGTTTATCAGTAAAACTTAATGCAATTCTACGTATCTGATATTCCACTGCAAGTGTGTGTTGCCTCAAAGACGAGATTTATTCAAAGAGTGAATTTAAATCTGAAACAGATGTCCTCAACAAGGAAAAAAAACATGTCTCAAGTAAAACTATGTGACATCTAAACCGTCTCAGAGAAAATATGCAATCACTGCTTCAGGTGTTGGTTCTTCAAATGTGAAAAAAACCCATAAAGCTAAAGTCCCAATCTCCTATGAGACTAATAAATTGATTGCATTTCAATGTGACTTAAACTAATCTTAAAAACATTAGTTCTGTCCTGCGAATCACAAGTGATCTTTCTCTTGGCAGCTTCACCTACGAAGTGGCTCCTGTTTTTGTGCTGATTGAGACGGAGGTCCTCAAAGCCTTGCGTCAACTGGTGGGATGGACGGATGGTGATGGTATTTTTTGCCCGGGGGGGTCGACCTCAAACATGTACGCCATGAACCTCGCACGCTACAAACTCTTTCCAGAGGTCAAGACCAAGGGGCTGTGGGCTCTTCCTCGACTGGCCATCTTTTCATCCCCAGGGGTCAGAGCAATCACGCAGTCTGTTGAGTTTGTAGAAATGTCATGACAAAGTTATAGTATTTGTGAGTTTCATGGCAGCAAGATGTTTGTGTTTTACAGAGCCATTACTCTGTGAAGAAAGGGGCTTCGTATCTGGGCTTTGGGTCAGACAGTGTCATCTCAGTGAAAGTGGATGATGGGTAAGGGATTTTAAAGTGACATCATATGTGTTGTTGGCATTATTTTTAGTAAAAACACTCAGTTCCATTTATTTAAATTGTGTTGAGTCACAATGAGTCAAGTTAAGCGTCTCCTTTCCAAGTGGGAAGCAAATACCTAATAAACATAAAGGCAGCTACAACTCCTTTTCTACTTTTTTAACCCTAGAATAATGTAAAATCAAGTGGTTTTGTTGGAAAAATGACATAGATTAAAAAAAATATAATGACATTGTTTATTCTAGCTCTAATGATCAAAATCAACCCCTTTGTTGAGTTAAGTTAAGAACACTTTTCCTCTTTTTTTAGTGGTCGTATGATCCCAGAAGACCTTGATGAAAAGATAGAGCTGGCTAAATCTCAGGTACTTCAGGAATGTGTTGAATATGGAGTGGACTAAACGCACCATCAGTCTGAGAGCTTAAGTGTTTTTGTGGTTTTCTGCTGTCAAAGGGTATCGTACCACTACTGGTGAGCTGCACGTCAGGCACCACAGTGCTGGGATCCTTTGACCCCCTGGATCGCATAGCTGATGTTTGTGACAAACACCAGCTCTGGATGCACGTTGATGTGAGTCCTCCATTGGAAAACATGAAATATTAGAGGATTTTAATGCTATAAAGAAGTTTTATTGTTATGGTTTCTTGCTTTAGGCTGCGTGGGGAGGAAGTGTGCTCTTTTCCAAGCAGCACAGACACCTGATGAAAGGAATTGAGAGGTAATGTGGGCCAAAGCAATGGTATTTACCTTACAAAAACAGATCTGCAGGGATCAGGAGATGTGATCATTTGTGTATTTGTGTTTAAGAGCAAAGTCTGTATCATGGAATCCTCATAAGATGCTGCTGGCCGGTCTCCAGTGTTCTGCCTTTCTGCTGCAGGATACCACGGTCCGTTTACACACCATAAAACAAATAAAATGTTCGTGATTTTCACTAGAAAGATTTTAAATTTTTGAAAATCTTTAACAGAATCTCCTGAAGCGATGCCACTGTGCCAACGCATCCTACCTCTTCCAGCAAGACAAATTCTACGACGTGAATCTAGACATAGGAGATAAGTCTGTGCAGTGCAGCCGCAAGGTGGATTGTCTGAAACTGTGGTTGATGTGGAAAGCTGTCGGCTCTGCTGGCTTAGAGCAGCGTGTTGATAAAGCTTTCATACATGTGAGGTAAGGATAGAATTTGCATTTCTTAATTGTGATTAATACATTTGGTTTAGAGCACATGTGTCAAAGTCAAGGCCCGGGGGCCGGTTCTGGCCCTCTGGGTAATCATATCCGGCCCTCCAAATCATTTTATTTTGTTATTAATTAATGATCCGATGTTATCTTGCTCTTATTTCGGACTTGTATAATTTTGACATAATATATTTTCATAGAGAGTAAAATATTGAAGGTTATTTAAGATTTAAGTTGATTTATACTGGAATAATATTACTGTCTTTTTATTATTCATATTTATGGTATAAAGTTACGGTTTTAAAGTTTTAAAAATTGTCATTCTGCTATCTTTATGGACTATTTTAGCATTTACTAAGACCTCTTAGACTATTTTGGAGTTTATTTAAATATTTCAGCTACATGCTAGCTGGTTTGGCTAGTTTAGGTTTTTTTTTTTTTTTAGTTTTTGAGGATGTTTTGGAGTATAGCTAATTTTCAGCTACATGCTAGCTGTTTTGGCTAATTTAGGATTTTTTTTTAAAGATTTTTTAGGCTGTTTTGGAGTTAGGCTAATATTTACACGCTAGTTGTTTTGGTTAATTTGGGCTTTTCTCAGTTTTTTTAGGCTATTCAGCTGCATGCTAGCTGTTTTGGCTAATCTGGGTTGTTTTTATTGTTTTTTTAGGTTAATTTGGCATTTAGCTAATATTTTTGGTAGCTATTAGCTTCAGCCTTTTTTAGCTATTAGCTTCAGTGATTTCAGCTATCACCAAATTCAGCTTGGTGCATTATCACAGGTAATGCTATATATCTAGTTCATAATTATGTTGAAAAGTTTCAGTTTTAAAGTTTTAAAAATTTAGTTTTAGAGTTTTCAATAAATCTTTATCCTGTTCGGCTCACGGCCTAAGGTATGTTTTGGATTTTGGCCCCCTGTGCGATTGAGTTTGACACTCCTGGTTTAGTGTTGTTTATGAGAAAACACACACACAAAAAAAATACCAATCACAAGATCTCTAAAGAACTGACAGCATTTACATTGCAAGCAAATATGAAAATCTTAACTTTCTTGCAGGCAAGAAATATGTCCTTAAGTCTCAGTTTTAATGAATATTAAAGTGATTGTTCATTTAGTTAGTTTCAATTTATAATTTTCCTCTGAGCAACTGATTGAAAAAAATAAATCCTATTTTTGCAGGTATTTATTGGAGCAGATGAAGAAAAGGGATGGATTCCAGCTTGTGAGCACTGTAAGTCAACATTCCTTGTATATAGTGTATTTTCCCCTCAATTTAGATGCTAAAACTCCATGCTTGTGTGTTGTATTGACGGCAGCCGGAGTTTGTTAATGTGTGCTTCTGGTTCATACCACCAAGTCTGAGAGGGCAGGAGGGAAATGCAGATTACCAGGATAGACTGGCAAAAGTAAGTATCCAAGAACTACAAGCAAAATGAGAGGTGTCCATTTGAAGATTTTTAATTATGACTTCATTTTATTTTTGCTTTTTTGTTGAGACACACTAAGTGTAACACATTTTTTGTGTTCCCCATGTGTGTGAAATTCACCTCTCATCCAATTCGTTTTTTAAGGTTGCTCCAGTCATCAAGGAACGCATGATGAAGGAGGGTACGATGATGGTGGGTTACCAGCCTCTTGGAGACATCCAGAACTTTTTCCGTGTGACTGTCTTCTCTCCTCATATTTCCCATAAAGACATGGACTTCTTCCTTGACGAAATAGAACGACTTGGAAATTGTTTGTGATCATTCTCAGCATGGGAATGTGTGTCTCCATGAGTATACAGGACTGTGACTAGAACTTTAGGCCTTCATCAAGCTAGACCATGATCACATTGTTAGTAATGATACTACACATTTGAAATGTATTAACAAACAAATGTAATGCCACAAACCTTCTTGAATTATAAGCATATTACAAACTTAATTTGATGAAAATTCAATGTATGCATTCATAGCTGTATCATATTACTATGGAAATAAATACAGAATATTAAAAAATGCTCAAGACTTGTTCTTCTTTCCAAAAACTGCTAATCTTTTCTTTTGAAATTGTGTTTTTTATCTAAATTACTTAGCAAAGATTATTAAAATGGAAGTTTTTAAAGAGTAGCTTCTGGAAACTTGAAAATTGTAACTGTTTCCATTTATGGACATGCATCAGAGTAAGATCATGGATGAGTTATGCAGAACACTTTAAGAACAGAAACCATCGATAGCTCAGTAATTTCATTTTAGAAAGATAATATTTCTATGACATTAGGAAACCAATAAACATTAGCTAATGTTGGTCTTTGAGGGGATTATTGAATCTTATTTACTAATCAGGAGTAGGGCAAAATAAGAGAAAGCAACAGAATGTACAATTGTACTTTTTATCAGCTTCCAACCATTCTATGATCTTTAATAATTAAAACTAACTTTTGTGTTATGACCTCCAGTATGTTTTGTTATTAATATTATTATTATTATTGTATAATCATTAAAAGGGCTCAAAGATCTGGTCATATTGAAGCCAAAGTCTTCCACATCTGAGAGAAAAAAAGTTGTTCTTATTTCAAATAAGCTGCTCACCTTATTAAGTAAATATGGTAGTGATCTATAGTTTTTACATTTGCCTAAAATTATGAATGAAACATCACATGAAATGATGCAAACTTATTGTAATTATAATGCATCTATGACATTTATATATATATGATCTTGAAAAATATGTTTTTAAATTTTTAAAAAGTGCTCTTCTCTACTTGTTTATGCGTAATTACAATTATTCAGACAAAATAATTCAAAAGCATTTTTATCTTTATTATTTAAAGTTCTTCAGATAGATAAATATAATTTAGTATTTTACAATGAGTTTTTTTAACTTTCAAATCAAATCAAATCAAACTTTATTTGTATAGCACTTTAAAAAAAATGAATTTCACTCAAAGTGCTTAACATAAAAAAATAACATTTTAAAAACAAAAGATAATACCCACAAGCCCCACCCTTCCACACACACGCACAAATACAAACACACATCGACATATCGCCACACCATGAAAGAAAAAATAAATAAATAAATAAATGAATAAATAAATACTAAAAGGATGTATAGCATAAATCTAGAAATCTGGCTTTGTACTGCAGTGAGGAAGCAATATTTTTGGGACTTGTCCACACCAGTGACCCCCCAATCAAGTTCACAGTAAATGCAGAAAAAGCTTCATCTTTTGATTCAAAGGACTTTAACTTAGGAGGAAATTAGTTGCTGATCACCAGCTCCCTCTAGTGGTTGGTGCTTAAAATGCACAGATAGTGAACAATACATTTTTTACAAATTAAATAGACACCCTCCAAAATTCTTTCCCTTTAGCTGAAAAAAGGATTTAAGTTTAAAATTAAAATACTTTTTTTGCATTTCATTTAAAAATCTTTTTACTCTACTTTTATTTTGTGAACCTTCTGTTTTGAAAGTGTTCCAGCAGTTTGCCACACAGACGACAGCGATGTTAGATTTTGCCCCTCCACAGTTTATTAAACGTTATTTGGAAACACTTGTGGTCACGTCAGAAAAATTCATGAGGTAATATTTATATATGATTTTAAAAGAAGTTTAGATTTAAATCATAAATTTCAAAGTCAAGTATGTATTGATTGATATTGTTACGTCCTGCTGCTGCTGCCTGGCCTCCTTTGTATCCAGTTCCCTTTGGCTCACCTGGCAGGTGTGGCCAATCTGCCTTGATCACGCCTAGACTTGAGCCGGGTTATTCCCGGGGGACGTAAAATATATATTTTACTATTTTGTAATGTAATATACAGACTTGATTTATTGCTATTACCGCATAATATTACTATAAGTATTTATGCTGTATTATTTAGAACTAAATGACTCTTTACTTTACATTTTACTGGTGTATCTTCTTTCCAGATGGATACAATGCAAAAGAGGAAGTCTCTAGATGAAACTGTGTTGAATACTGCAGCAATGATCACTTCCCATTTTGTTCTACAAACTATTTCCAACCAACAAGATTATAAAAGGTTCAAATTAATTATCAAAAACTCTGATTTCTTTTAGTAAAGTAGATGACTTGACAGAGGGTTAGTATCTAATTGAAAAAAGCAGAGATACTCACCAAGTAGAAATTTGTTTTTTTAAATCTTGTGTTTAATTTGACAAATTGTTCTAATTTTTTTATTTCCTATATAGAGATGTGATTTCTTGTACAGTAGACAGCTATTAGGTGGTTACAAGTATTTTGTCTTTTTAAGCCTAATGTAATGCCTCATAAATGTAAGTTATTCTTCCCACCTCAGCAGATCCTGTTTAATTTTCCAGATGTTTTGAGTTTGGTTTTTATTTGGATTTTCTGGCACGATTTAATTTATATTTCATTTTTATTTAATTCTGAAATGTACGTGTTTCTCATTGAGAATGTGTTAAATTAGTGCAACAGAATATGACAAAATGTAAAGACGAATTCATGTTAACTCTTTGGATCCCAATATTCTCAACTTCTGATTAGTTTTAGGTGGTTGGAAAATACCAGACTCAACTCTCTATCATCAGTTGGATTAAACAAAGAGAAATCAGTTTGGATTCTCTAGCTAAATGTTTCAATAATCTTTATGTACTGAATTATACTTCCACTGAAAAACCCTGGTGCCTAAAGGGTTAATAAATGTATACTTCATCAGTAAGAAAAAAATAGAAATATTCAGTCATAACTAACATTATTTAAAAAAAAAAAAAAAAAAGAATTGCCGGCCCGGCCGGGTTTCCGGGGCCGTTGGCGGTTGCGAGGGACTGGTAGGGTACTGGGAGTAGGCTGCGACCTATACGGTCACCGTATCTACTCAAACCAGTGGATACTGTGCTGAGAATCCACTGGTTGCCCTGTACCCAATCCGTTTGGCTCCAAGTTTGTCTTTCTTTGTGAGCCGCATGCCGCCCACCTGTGGTCCTGCATAAGGTGCCTCCCAACACAGAGGCACACCGCCAGGCTGATCCAACAGTAAGCTTGTCACTGACTGCTATTTAAACCCAACGTATTACCATACTTGCAAACATATGCTTTTAACTCCAGTGTTTTTTAGCAAATTTGAATTGCACACAATATGTTTACTTTGTTTTTTCTTTTACGAAGATAAATTTTAGGCCGCAGTGCATGCTGGGAAACATTTGACACAATCTCGGTAGGCTAGCAACGCTAATCTAAGCCTTGTTTCTATTGAGTGGTTCGGTGCGGTCAGGTCTAATAAAAAAGTAGGTAGGAACCAGTTAATCCTGGTGGTGAGCGTTCACAATCAGTTAAGCCTCACTCCCTGGGCGCTTCGTTTTCATGGCGCATGCTTGCTGTAGACCACTGGCCTATTGATTGCATCACTAGCTAAGTTTGCATGTGCAAAATGTCTTTGATCGGATCAAAGATTGGATTAGAATAGAACTGTGCACATGGTGCACATGGCCCTGAAAAACTTGTAACAATTGTAACAAATGTTTCCATTTGCAACACGGTTGATTGGAATAAATAATTTTGATGCTGGAAATGGTCGTAGAAGAAGAAACAGTGAGTTCCGTTATAAACAAGAAAATATATATATTTTTTATTGTCAATATAATATCCAATACAATACTCAATTACATTTCATAGACAAGCAAGCAAGTAAAACCAAATAAACAATGTAGAACATATATAATCAACAAAGGGAAAAAAAAGAAAAAGGGTACAGGGTATGCTCGGTCAGAGGCAATAAATCCAAAAAGTTTGAATAATCTAATTGTTTCTGTTAATTTCTTATTACATATTTTTAATTTTTCTATAGAGGCTAAATATAATTTAAGATCCGTTTCCTTAAAATGATTTAAAAGAAGCAAAGATGCTGTTTAGAGTGAGGTGATACCCTGAACGGGCTTTCCTTATTAGTAATGATGCTTTATTCTATATGGAAATTTGTCAAAAGTCTGAAAAATTCAAAGCAGTTAAAATTTGCACTACTAACAATAAAGATAATGTTTATTTGAAAAAAAATGATACGATTTATTTCTGTGCTTTCCTGGCGAATGGGAGTGAGTTCTGCATAAGTCACGTGTCTGGATTCGTGACCAATCAGGCCGCTTCCCGGGGAGCACTTCCGGTGCTAGTGTTTCCTGTCACTGTTTGTAAACTGAAAAAAATTGGAAGTGCGACAAGAAATAGTAATCTGGGTAGACTTGGAATCGAAAGGTAAGCAGGCGACATTGCAGCGCGTTTGACTTTGTGCTCTCTAGAGGTTTTTGAATCCTCCGTTCGTCAGTGTTTAGCCGCCTCGCTGAGGCTTAATAATGAGGTCGGTGTTGAGCTCGCACGCCCTGGCTGGCTGTTGTTGTGTTGTCTGGCGTGGGGGTGGGGGTGCAGCTCACCCATGCAAGAGTTGTCCCAAGACCTCTAGAGGCTAGCTAGCTGCTGTCTGGGTTCTGACTCTAAAACTACCCAGGTCCCCTCGCGTCTAGCCGGCTTGGTAAAGTCGTTTTCCGAAGGGGCTCGTGAAGCCGGAGGTGTTTAAATGTAGCCTCTTCGGTCAAAAACGCCGAAGATTCGTGACTTGCTAGGCTAATCTCGCCGTTTTGACGCGCTTGCTTGTTTAAAATCATAAAAGCAAACGTCTACCACGTTCATTATTTGAAATCTGCACGTGAAAGCACACATAATGTTTGAGCATTTGTTATAGAGCCTGTACGATGAGGTTAGCTTCGCTTCAAGCCAAAATTCTGAGCTACGTATCAGTTTTTTATATAAACTTTCATATCCTTAATGTTATTTGACATACACTGCTTAGCTGTCAGCTCTGTGATAAATTCGGTTGGTAGTTTAGCTTTTAATTGGGTTAATAGTAAGATCTTACAGTTATATAACGTGTTTTTGCTATATTTTCAGTCCTCAGGTGGTAAACAACCTCAGGATTTGTGCCTTTATAGTAGCCTCACTCTTCAGAATTTGCATATTTAGTCTTTTAAGTTATATAGAAAAATGTGTCAAACTTTTAAACAACTATTTAAAAACTGATTTATATACATTTTTGTACGTTTAGAATTCAGTCTTCCCCTTTCTTGTAGCGAGAGACTTTTTCTTTTTTTGGTGATAACTTTATTTGATCCAAATCATCAAATAAATAAGTAATTTCTGGTGATCAAAGGTCTTTTCATACTTTATATCCTCATGTTTGTGCGCCTTTTGACAAAGCATTTTGCATACATATAAATCTATGTCGCTGCATAAGACTTTTCATTTTTTTTATCAGCACATCTAACTTTTTACGTTTTTACTTCCGTTTGGCAAACACCTGAGCAGACTGAGAAGCATTCAGCTCTATATGCACTAGATGTATTGCTGTTTTTGCTTTTTTTGTGCAAAACCATTATAAACTTCAAACAAATCTTGATCGTTTTAGCTGTAAAAATGTGCTGCTTCAGAAATGTGAATTTCATAACATCTGTTAGAGCAATAAATATATGCTGGAGATTTCCAAGACCAAAGTAAAATTAAACTTTAATACAACCAATGTTTTGTAGTTCATGAATTCTTGCACATCTGCTTTGATGTTATGGTATTGCATCTTGGACCGTCTGTCTTAATATTGTGGCAAAGAAAGGGAGGTTTAAATGCTTTCCATCAGAGATGTTAAGATCCTGGGCCTCAAGGGCAGGTGTCTTACATTTTTTCCAACCAACCTGCCAATGAAGCTTCTTATTGGCCTCATTGATCCAAGTGATCAGCAGCAGATGAGACAGGATTTCTAGAAAACCAGCAGAAGGCCTGAAGTTTGACACTCCCACTTTAAAGGTTTGGGGGGTCTCCTATTCATGACACTACATCTATAAATACGTAGTGATCGGATTATTACTGTAAACAGTTTTTCTTTAGTAAATTTGCATCATTCTTTGGTCAGAGCTGAATTGCTGAGCATCTGTTGCATTTTATGTTGATGAAAATAGGAAAGTAAGCTGCAGTTTTTGTAGTTTTGTTATAATTTTATAAGTTTATTAAACTTTTTTTTCATTCATCTTATAGTTTGTTACGGTAGAGTATGACTATCACCTTATGCTTAGTTGCATTTGCAGTTATTGTGGATGATATGATCCCTTTTTGGTACACATTAAGTCTGCTTTCACAGCTTTTTTTATCACCTTTATTAAAAAAAAACAATATATGACATAGCTACACTCATGTTTAGTTTTTTTTTGTTGTCTTCTCATTAAATTGTTTTCATTTTTTGTGCGTTTGTCAGACACAAACTGGAGAGATGCGCCAAACTTTTTCTCCGGCCTGATCGAAGATATTAATTCAGGACTTCAATATCTGGTTATATATTTCCGTATGCCTCTATTTTCAGGCTTTGGCCCCTGATGATTTGGGGGTGGTGTCATCTCTTTTGTCTCCCCTCATCCTGAGCGAAGCCCCCCCTGTCCCCTCAAACACACACGCATTCAAACCTCGGCGATGACACACCATTCCAACAATTCAGTTCGAGACCATATGAAATGGGTCAGTGGAAGTCTTTTCATCTCCAGAATCACCATCATGGTTGCATTAATCTGTCACCCGCATTGCTCAACCTCACCTCCAAGCCCCCCCTCCTTCTTAGTCTCTTTGTCTCTGGTAGGAGTCCTGTCCCCCCCCCCTGCCCTTACTATTTGCTCTAACGTAGTGTTTGTGCTGTCAGGCTGGGTTGCTGGGCTGCGAGGCGGTGCTGTCCAGTATGGCCCTGATGCAGGCCAACAACATCCCAGGCCAGAAGAAGGTGATGTCATCATTGGGTCAGGGTCACAGGTCCAGTCCTGAGAGCCACCAGGCCCACTCACAGCACGGCCACAACCACCACGGCCACCAGGTTCACCACGGACAAGGCCACCACAGTCACATGGGAAACCAGTCGGGCGGGAGCTGCCCACCTCTGGTGAGAGCCACGGTAGTGCTCCACACTGAAACGCTCGTATTTGTGTTAATGTGCTTGACTTATCCACTATGCATGATCTTAATCAGTTGATCTGGAGAGGCTATGGCAAAGAAAACAAATGTTCTGAGTTGATGGCACTTTTGATTATACCTTGGATGCCATTTCAACAAATCAACTTTTTCCTACAAGTTCTTGTAGTCATGTTAACAATCAGATTTTTTTTTTTTTTTTTTTTCCAAAAAGCTAATCCGAAAAGACGGAGATTATCACTCATCAAGGATAATTGAGAATAAAGATATGCAGGCGAACCAGAATATGCAACCCAAGAAGAAGCACAAAAAATCGTCCCACAAAGTGAAAGAGAAAGTGGAGGTGAGTGTTTTTCCAAGTCCGCCTTGGACTCAAGAGCAGATAACTTTTCTATGTTTTTCTAACTTTGTTGTCTCAATGTTTGTAGCATATCCTGCCGCCGATTGTTATGGATGATGACAACTCCCTGAAAGTCCAGAAGAATTTCATCTGTGATCACTGTTATGGAGCTTTCCGGAGCAGCTACCACTTGAAGCGACATATTCTCACGCACACAGGTGAACACTTGAGGATCATCTATTCACATGAGTGTGACCTGTATGTTTAGTAAAGCTAAAGCCTTAGTCACAGCTGCCCTTACGGGTGGATACGTGCTGTCTGTGGGTGAAAATGGGCAAACTTGTGCAGGGCCCTGAATTTCATTGCGAGTATCGTGCACATTAAAATTAATTCCCACAAAATGAGTGCAGGAAATTCCCATATAAAATTAATGTGTAATTATCTGCAAATTTGCATCACAACTACAAAACCAGAAACACTGGAAAGGTCTGTAAAGAAAAGGGTGAGGGGCGGGGAATCAGTTTAACTGTGGACCACTTCCAAATGATAGAGGACTTATGGGAATTTTGTTTTTAAATCAGACATACAGTGACATTCTATTGCCTAAATTTTAATACAGACGTGTAAAATTCAACTTTTTCTTGTTAATTTTTGTATAAAATGATAAAAAAAAACAGTCGTCACCTTTGGTGGAGAAGTTTAAGGACAAAATGCCAGAAAGATGGACAGAAAAAGGTCAAAGCCGTCTGAGAAAGATAAACGAGATAAAGAAAATAGTATGTCTTCTAGTTTTCTACTGCTACTTGGCACAACGATGTTGACATTTTCTTTTTGTTTGTTTTGGTTGATGACCAAAACGGAAGTAGTCCTAAATGTTGCAATTTATGTCATTGTCTATTTTTGTAAGCTTTTATTTTATTTTAAAACTTTCACCATACATTTACTTAGTGGTAACCCTCAGCACATGTCATGACTCATGTTTGCTAATGTTTTGTTGTATAATTATTTAGTAAGTGTTGAATAAGCTGTGATGGTTATACAGTATGCTGGGACTAATGAATTCTGATTGGTCATTACTTTAATAATCATCTTTGGCAGCCTAACGTTTTCAAAATTTTCTTTAACTTGTTAATTTTTGTATTTTAACAGCTAAAGTGAGTTAATTGTGACCCTGCATATATGAAGTTTATTTTTATTTATTTCCACTATGTTTGGTGATATAATTAGACAAGGAAATTTTCATAAATCTACAGGTAGCTATAAAGATGAATATTTACCACTTGTATCCAGTTTTCAATGACATGGAGAGGAGGAGATTCTAGAGTCTGAGGGAAGAATATAATTTGAATCTCCAAAGTGGTACAACTTCTTCTTAGAAAGCACTTCATGTTGTCAAATATTTTTCTCCTTTAACCCTGTGTTGTTAGGGTCAAAACAGGGAAAGAGAATGGACTCAAGAAACAACCACGCATTATTATGACAGTCCAGACGAGAGAATAAAACATCAAATTAAAGCTATGTATTATTCTGAGATATGAGTTGGACAACATAAGATCTGTAGCCAAACTCACAAGTAATATCCCCCTCAAAGTGTAGAAATCCACCCCTCATCCATTTTCATGACGTCCCTTAAGGTGGTTGCACAGGCCACACCTATTTCGCCTTTAAAATGTGGCCGCACCTCTCACCTCTCTACAACCCAAACACTTGCAGCCCCCATACGAGTCAACCCCCCATATGGGTGCATTTGACTAAGGCTTGCCGTTAAAATTTTGTCAAACGATGGCCACACTCAGCTGCTGAATGTATTGGTTTTGTGCACAAAGAGTTAAGTCATATATATATTTAATGGCATGACGTTGAAAAACTAAGATCTGAGCAAATACTGAAAAGTGGTCCACATATGTGGTTGCTTCCAGGGGAAAAGCCCTTTGCTTGCGATGCATGTGAAATGCGGTTTATTCAGCGCTACCACTTAGACAGACACAAGAGGGTGCACAGCGGAGAAAAGCCGTACCAGTGTGATCGCTGCCATCAGGTCAGTCTACTCTCTTCTGATTGTATGTCTTTATAACATTCATCACTGGGCTAATCACACTGCTATTCTTTCGCTTCACTGAAGAACTTCTCGCGGACAGACCGGCTGCTGAGACACCGACGGCTGTGCACAGTCGGGATCAGCAAAGAGGAAAACCAGTACTCCCAGGAAGCTCCTACCCACACAGCCTCCTGGAGTCCCTTACACCCCTCCAGCAACCGTCTGACTGTCTGATTGCTTCCTGACAGCAGTCTGCATCTTCACAGTCACTCAACCTAAAGAAAAAGCCTAATCCAAGGGCCACCAAACTTTAATTTGCTCTCACCTGCTCATTTGTGGAGCTTCCCATTGGATCTTTGTACTTTTTTTTTACATAATTCATGTCTCAAACAGAAGGGGATGGAATAATTTGGACAGCAGGTGACAACAACAAAAACTGAAATGACCGGACTGACATGTTTTCTTTTTGAAAGTTTGCTGATGTATTGGTTTAGAGTTGCCACCTGAAAATGGTTTCGGCTGCACGTAATATGTATGTAATCCAAATTCAACTTTTTTGCCTTTTTTTCTAATATGGATGCAGTAACATCCAACATTTTAGTGTAAAGTCCTGGTTGTCATCTCTGTTCCTCTGCTGGATGGCAATAAGCTTGTAGGTGGTTCCTGGTACGTTCTACCTTCAAGAAAAAAACGTTTCTGGAGGTCTCCTTGAATGTATACAGATCTACAGTTCCAAGTCATAGAGAACCATTTCAGATAGTGTCTCATTTTGAATAAATATAGCCTTTTTTTGTCTGTAAAAATGAATTTAACCTCCTACCTTTTAATCACTGGAGAAACAGTTATCAGTAATGTGTAAATAGTAAAAAAAAAAAAAAACACTAAAGTTTCAACTAATCCAGCATTTAATTAGTTGTGTAGCTGCTGTTTGCGCACATACTCGGAAATCTACTTTGTTTTAAAGATATTTAGTCCTGATTTTTATTAGCAAAAACCGTTAGTTGTATTAATGTAAAGACGGACAGGTTTAATAGAAGCCCAGATTTTATAAAGTCTGTGAATAGTGACCTTTTTTTTAGTCAATGGATGTAGGAAACACCTGTAGAATGAGGTGTTTCCCTGACATGCTTCTGTAAAATGAGTATCAAGTTTGTTTTAACCTTCATACCACTGTCTGTTTTTTTTAACAGTTAGGCAGACATTTGACTGGATTTGAAACCATTTCATTCCTTTGTGAAGTCATTAGGGAGTGGACAAGCATGCTATTCAAAGTCAGACTCAGTGTGAAGTATTCCATACGCTCTTAAATCTGAGAAAAATCAATTGTCGTTTCTCTAACATTTGTCACGTCTTAATTTTTAATCCCGTGATCGTGACGGTGGCTCCCATGAATCCTATTAATTTAAAGGAAAGCAAACATTAATTTTAGCCATACGTTTGGAGCGCTGACCTCTGCATGACTGAACATGATCAGATTGCAGTGCCACCTCATTTCAAGTCTCATTTAACTCAACTGCTTTCAGTAAATATGGATGACAAAGTGCAGGCCTGCATGCAGTTAAATCAGACTGTAAACAATGAATTTAACAATTCAGATCAGTTGTAAAGTATAAATGTTTTTATTTTAGTTTATACTTTTTTCCTTTTTAGATCCCATTTTGTTCTTTTTAATAAATCCTAGACAAGTAGAACTGTTGCTGTCAGGCCTCTAGGTTGTGTGTAGGGAGTTTGGGACCTGCCCTTTTGATTTTTGATGTCTAATACATTTCTTTTTTAATTATTAAAATAGTTTGTAAAACCTAAACTCCAAAAGTAAACCAATCTTGACATCATTAGAATTTTAAACTGTTAATTTTTTCATCTTTGGAAAAAAAAAGCTAAACAAAAACAGCAACTTGTATCTTTTTAGTGTTTTCTCTATGATTAGTTAAGATGTTTGTATTTTTATTTGTATTTTTATTATTTGCATGCATTTCTTAAATGATCCTTGTAGATTTTTCTTTTTTTTATGAAAGCAATGACCAGTTTTTCTGTTCAGGACTGAAGTGAAGTCAATGTTGACTTAGAAATTTAGTACTGGGTGCGGTTTTAAGGGTCATGCTATTTTTATGCTGTTTTCTGTCACCTGTTACCACGCTGTTCATGTAATCTACAACAAATTGAACATAAATTATTTTGTGTCGATGCAGATTTCAGTTTGCTTTTGTGAGCATATTTGCTTCGATGCTTTTCAGACTGGTAATGCATCAGTTATGTCAGCAGATGGCAGTCACGAGCTTATTAGGGAAAGAGACAAAACATTTGATTCCAGTGAAAATTGTTGGAGTGTATGAAGATATAAGTAAATCATGTGAAATGTTAGATGTAAATGAATACAGGAAATGCAGTTTTAAAGTATTTCAATTTGTGTATTTAATCTGAAACTTCATTTTGAGCATCCAGCGTGAGAGAAACTTTAAAGTCCTTCTCTGGCTTAAGGATGTACTCAAAAAAAATATCCAGAACTATACTTTTTAAAAAATATATATATTCAAATTTGAAACTGATGATCCTGTGTGATAGTCATCCAACACTGTTGAAAATGATTAAAAATGAACAGTGATGCATTTATTCTCGCACTTTCAGCAAAAAACTAAGAAGTTGAAGCGTTTTAAGTCTTACTTTTTTCAATGGAATGCATCATTTTCTCCTAAATGGTTGGGAGGTTAGATCTGGCGGTATTTGTGTGATCATGGAGTTGATCATTTTGCAGAAATATTATATTTTCAGTAATCTAATCGAAGTGGACAGATATAGATTCCCTGTAATCCTGCCTGCGGGGGCGCTGCCACATTGTTGGTGACGTTGTGGTGGGAGATTGTGGCCTTTCTGGCTTTAATTCCAACATTAGAATAGGTGGGATGAGCTCAACCTGAGGGTTTTCTGGGAGTGTGCGTCCACTCCCTTGAGGGACTTGCCCTCCCCTCCACAGCCTGATTTACAGCACCCAAAGGCCCCCAGCTCTTTACAATGGAACTTCTTAAGTGAGGAAGATGGGGAGGAGATCAGAGTGGGGAGATAACACTCCATCTTCGAGCACAAAGTGCTGAAATCATCCAGGGTCAAAATCATCTGAGCGAGACGGATCGTGGAGCGGGTCCAGAATGAGCGTGTGGGAGGGCATGACTCTCGCTATCAGGAAGAAGCTCCTTCTTCACGCTCACCTTTACTGATAGATGAGGGGGGGGAGATGGGCGCCAAACAAATTCCTCCAACAACCAGTAAATCTGAGCTGCCTGTGCACATAGTGGCTCCTCAAACACTCGCGTGGTTCAGAGGTTTACAAAAACATGTGCTCTGCTGCATCAATGCTCAGTCTGCGACAAATGTTTGGCTGTGCAAAGATCAAACACATCCCAGCCTCTCTGCGAATGATTGAAACCCTCCCAACAATAGCTCCTGCTATCTCCCTCTCCCTGAGGTGTTGGAGAGCCTTTTCATCTCAGCTTTGATTAATAAAGGAATCGCTGGTTGGTTGAAAGCAACGATCTGCCCTCTCTGAGCATCCATCACGCCCGTGACAGCCCACCTCTCCGTGTTAATTAGCAGTGATATTTAAGCTGTCGGAGGTGTTCCATGGCTGTCAGCGTGGTGGCTGTGTCGCTCATCATTAAAATTTCAATTTTCCTGTCTAGGTTACCCCCCCCCATTCCCCTCAAAACCTCACTGAAGATGTGCTTGAGCTCTCACAGACCAAAAGGATTTTCCAATGAAAAATTAGAATTAAAGGAATTGTCAACCATGTTGGCGCTCTGTCTGTCTGTCTGTCTTTTTCATGCGCTCAAATCCACTTTGTCAGCAGGAAAGTAAAAACATCAATTTGACTTATCACACTCGCTCAGTAATTATGAGAAATGACATGAAATAATTTGCCATAAATCCAAAGTTCTCATCAAACAACGAGCAGAGAAAATGTGATTGAATTACTTATTAATGATTACCAAATATTGCAATATTCTCTTACACCTGGGGGCTATTAGTAAGAGATAAATTTTTAAAGGAGCTGAATTCTTGTCCATTTATACCCAAAAGGTATAAAATACCAAAATGAGGATTCTGAAGGAAGAAAATGAAAGAACGGATAGGTCAAATGAGGAGCAATATAGGGAAAGTCAAGCATTTGGCACCAACTTGAAATCTGAGATAAAAAGGCTTTGAGTTGGTACACATTCAGTTTAGTGTCCACTGGGCACCACAATATCACTGTCCCCAAAATCAAGAAAACGATTGGGTGAAATACAGGGGGGACGTCTACCAACTAGCTGCCTCCCATAATGTTTCTGATGGGAACAATCTGTCATTCCATGCCTCCGAGTGTCCCACATTGAAATGTCTGTCACCACTTTTCCAATTAGTGTAACTCAGGAAGATGAATTAGCATCTCCACAGTACACCCAGGACCAGAGAGCTGACACAGAGGACATGGAAAGCAAAAGTTATCACCCGTGTGACTGGTAACAAGGGAAAGGTTCCACCCTCAGTTTGGCACAAGCTTGCAATATTTGTGTGTCTAAGAGATGCTTTGGTTGTGTTCCACCTCTTAACTCGTTTGATAAACTGAAACAACACTTAAAACAAAAAAGGGATCTACCACTAAATTCAAACAAACTTTAAACATAATACAGATAGAAAGTACTCCTGGTTTGTCATGTCACTTCAAGTTCAGATACACTTTCCATATCAAATTATAAAAATGCACATTAAATCTTAGTACATTAAAGTAAAGATCTGAATAACCTACAACTTTTTACCCCATGTGTCCATAATCCATCCCTAAAGTCGGATCTTTAGTTACGTATGTAATCTTTGTTAGAAAATATCCCTATGTACAAACACTCCGCAAAATATTTGATTCTTCAATCCAATTCAATTTTATTTAAATAGCCCAATATCACAAAACAACTGCCTTCATGCAGGTAATTGTACAGAAGCAGAAGGTCGTCATAGAATATAAATAATAGCTGATTGCTAGACTAAACAGACTAAATTAAACAGGTTAGACCTGCCCTTAGACATTATTTGCAAAGATTTAAAACCTTGCTTTAAGACATTCAAGATGTTTTTCCAGGTTTGAAGTTGTTTTAAATTTATCTTTACCTTACACCTTCCCAAATCAGGACAGTTGAGACTTTTTTTGTCTTATAAAAAGCTAGGAATTAAGGAAATAATATTAAAATGTAAGACTTAAAAACTAAATTTTTCACAATTGGTTCAATTTAAAGGTTATTAAGGTTAAGGTTTTATGGATACTGTTTATTTTCAAATTCAACAAATGTCGACGAGTTAGGCTGACATTCATTGTTTTGCAAGCAAAAATGTAAATTTATGTTCTAAGAATAAGTGCTAGTTTTAGATGTTATGAGGATCTATGGGCTAACTTGTATTAAGATCATAATCTCATTTTGTTCTAAAGAGAGTAATCTTCACGTATTCCACCATTGTTTGATGATTGTTATCAAAAATGAACTCTAATTAGGTACATAAAAAATCCAAAAATACAAATCATTTGCTTAGAACTAGTAAAAAAATATTTTTTAGTGGGCTGTAATATTCAATTTAAAGTATGGGTGTAATAAATCATTTTCACAATGTTTCAAATCACATCATAACTTGTGGTTGACAATCCAATCCATAGTCAAAATTGGTTCATTTTGAACGATCTGATTCACTGATCTAAAATGGATCCAGAACATCTTAGGCCCAAAATTCAACCATAGTAACTCAAAGATAAATACCTGGAACTGAACAGTGCAGGTGAAGTTTTCCAGATTCCTTATATTTCTTGTATGATAATCAAGTGTAAATTAAATATGTGTACAAACAAGTAAACAATAATTAATGACAAATTGATTCACATTTTAGTTTCATAAAGTTCAGCCCACTGTTGACGGAACATTATTAGAACCAAACTGTATGGTCACATGTCTACAAAATTCAAAGTGTTTCCACACATTAGACTGTAATGATAGATTGATCATTTTTTTACTACCATCACATGTGGGTCGCCAGCTGTGATGGTATTTGGTCATTTTTACATTTTGGTAAATCAAATGTGTTGTGCCTCAATTCAAATGGTGTTTTCCTGAATTAAATATATATCGATTTATCTCACTTTGAAACACTTTTATAATTATATAAGTTAATTCAATTTGATTTCCACTTGCTTTAGACGGATCAATCTGGTTGGATAAATCAATTCGGTCAATAATTGATTAATCGATACACCGCTAATTTGAAGAAGATTTTTTTAAAGCTTCTTTTCTCTTTTTGAATGCTTGTGTGGAACTCCTTGTTTTCAGATTTTGATATCTTGTTTAGTAAAGATGACTTTCTTCATAGTCTTTCTAGTGATTTTCTTCCTAAGATTAGTGTTCTTTTCCTGGTTTTAGGGTACCTGTTTCCACAGTGCCCCTGAAATGTTCAGCAAAATGTGAATATTAACCTTTCTAGTAGAATAACACATTTTAAACTGAAGAGGTCTTTTTTTTGGTCAAAGTGAAATGAGGTTTTGATTATTGTAGTGCTGACCTTTCTGGCTGACACGTACACTCATACATCTAGATTTTTGTCATATTTTTAACCGTGTCTCAACTTTTTTTATATAACGTTCCTCACTTTTCCAACCTAACAAGTTCATCTGAGGTTGAGGCTCCTGTAGACATTCTCTCTTACAATCTTACAATTAAAACATTTTAAGCAGTGAACGAATCGTTTCAGCAGCTAAAACTTGACGTGACATTTGGTAAAGATGTTCACATGGAGCTCACCGTGAGTTATAACAACTGCACTGATCCCTTGACATTGTGGCCCTTCTCTCACACGCAACTTCAAGGCAGGACGGGTTTGGTCTTTGTTGCACGTCGGTGTCCTGTGTGTAAGTATAGAGGCCGAGAAGGGGTTCAAAGTTCATAACCTGCAAAAATAGCCGCCTTTGGCTCCGTGTCATCTTTGTTTTGTCTGTGAGAAATTACCAAAGAGGAGTAAAAAGTGTTTTTTTTAACTGTTTTTGAGTAAAAACTCTGCAGGAGTTGCATTGGATTACCTTAGTGGTGTGTTGGCATAACAGTTTTTGGACGTCCTCATGTTCCATAAACCTTTAAAGAAAATAAACAAAGGAATTTAACCCAAAGAATTGCCAAACGCTCCTCTCTAACATTTTTCTCCAACCCATAAACTGAAGAGGTAACAGAAAATCCGATGTGCATGTAATCTGGTTGGTCACAACAGCAGAACAACAAGGTCAAAGGTTTAACCGAAGCATGATTCTACAAGAAAGACTTCATCGCAGCGTTGCAACAGTTAACCCCTTAACATGTATATTTGTCTTGGCTCCTTTAAACGTGCCGCCGCACTATCCATCACCCATTGGAGTTCAGAGGGATCACTTCTGTTTCAAAGTAAAACCTGTTTTCTTTCTTTTGCATAGCCCTCTGTCACGGGGCAGCCGGCGTAACCCTGACTTATCAAGTTCAGGAGAAGGTCTTTTCTTGAAATCATGCAATCTCACTTGAAACAGCGGCTTCCCTCACACTCGCTACTTTACGGCAATTTTTCTCGCGTAGCAGATAATTTGAAAGTGCGTGTAGAAGGAGGGGCTGGATGAGTAAAGGGACACAGGGTGTGAATGCACTAGAGGTTGACAGACAGGGCAGGGGCACCCATGCTATTTACCCCTGGATGTTTCTGTGGGTCGAGGCTGTTACAAGGCCACACTGAGCCCACTCTTGAGCTTGTCAGAAAAGACTGAAGACATAGGCAGCAGATAGATGATAAGTCTGCATGAACACTGGGGCTGTGAGCAGATGTATTAGTGGGGTAGAAAGTGGTCCTGGCAGTTTGTGGCGGCAGATCGGGCTTGCGATCAAGTGATTTACAAAGTCATCAGGGATCCTCTGACCCCAGAGTCATCCAAAAACCTGCTGATCATGAGAGATGGCGATCGTGGAGAAAACATTTATGACGCAGGCAGGAATGTCCTAGGATGGGTTGGGATGGATGCAGATCCTACTAGTTTGGAGCACTATTGTTATTTGGAGTGAGGATAATGTTTTCTTCAAAGCATTTTCAAATGACAACCAGTAGTTAGGTATCTCTCAGCTCTACATCTGTGCTTGTGAGAAGCTCTCATGATGTAAGGACTATTATACTCCAGTGCCATTTCCCTTCAGGGATAAGATTTTACGATTGCAACCTGACACCGTTTCTGTGTCCTATAAGTGACAGAGCAGTAACTCACTTCAAAGGCGGGAGGCATCAAATCACACTGCAGCCATACATTAACTTGTCAAGTGTTGGCCAATAAGAAGGCGGCATTAAATCTCGGCTGTCACGCTAGCGGCCAATGGAAAGACGAGGGCCGTAAATCTGCCAGGGCTCCTCTGTTAAGGGTGTTGTGGTGTGGCTGGGGAACCCAAGGGGAGGGAGCAGAGAAAGTGGGAAAGTAGATTAGAGAACATGAGTGTGGAGGTATGCCGCTGGAAAACACTCTTCTACACATTCCTAAAACGCATCCAAACCCCTCCTTTTTATTTTATTTTAAAGTTGTGTGTTCACTTTTGTTAGACATTTTTGTTCAAATTAACATAAAAAGGAAAATCAAACATGCTTGGAGACTTAGTTTCTTCTTAAAAGTGATTTTTTTTTCTTGAATTGCTTTTGAAGCTACCAAAAAAATAGTGAACATTTAAAATATATATATATTTTATATTGTTATTACACAAAAACCTCATACTGACTGTTTCATAGCGTCACTTCTGGTTCTCATAACCACAGTAGCATACCTTTATAGCCTGCCTGTCAGGGTCCAGAGATGGGAAAGACCAGAATCCAGCCAAGCCCATTCACTGTCCAGATGTTTAGAAGAAGATGATGGATCAGCTCCTGAATACCGCAAACCCAAAACATCTACGCTGGAGCACCGCTGGTTAGCTTCCACTACTCCTCCTATAAAGCATGCTTTCAATGGAGAGTTCTGTAGGGAAAACAGCCGAGGAAAAAATGTGTCAGGTGGAATATTTCCCCGGCTAACAATCCCAGTGGTGGTGTGCTTTCATTATCCTATCAAAGTTTAGCGTTTTCATACCATAAATCTAAAAATAAAAAAAAAAAAATGCTTCTTTGAAGGCTACTCAGAAAAAAAACAAGTCTGTCCCTAAACAAATCTCAGCGATTTTTTTCCCCAACTTGTAACGACATCCAATAAACTAAACACGTTTGCAGTGACATTTTTATTTTTCATCAACAAAAAAAAAAATTAAACATTATCATCAGAATTTACAGTCATCTTATGTCATTACTATGAAAATGTTCTCTTTTTCCCTCCCATCTTCAGAAACATAAATAGCAGATTGAGTTATGGCAAAAGCAGGCAAGAGTGCAATGGTGGAGGTGTTGTTTTTGGCTGGCTTTCCTTGGAGTGGCCATGATTCTCTTTTCTATGGGAATCCATAAACAGACCCAGAGGGGCAACTAGGGCCATAAACCACGTCAGGCTGCCACAATGCTGCTGCTGCTGCTGCAGCAAGGGGAGCAGGCCCCAGTGCATTTCTTCTCGTCTCTGCATGCACAACAACCTTCACTCAGAGTAATGCTGAAGGACTCATTCCTATGTCTTTAAATGTCTGGTTTTATTTGTTTTTTAGAATTGTCAAAGCTGCACGTTCCACAGGCTATCGTAAATTCTTTATTATTTTTTTCTTCCAAGATCCTAATCGAGACTTTATTCTGGCACAGCAGAGTGACAGATTCAGTCATCTGATGGAAATCAGGGTGTTTTTACATAAACATCCTCTGCCTTAACGCGCTCTAACAGAATAGTGGGTGAAAGGTGAAATATTGCAAGCTGCAGCTCAAATACCTACAAACCATCAGTGAGCGTGCTATGACCTGTACGACTTCTGATAAAAATGTCATAATTACCTGGAAAAGATTCAAAAGTACTAGCAGGGGGGTAAAAACAAACACATAATTGACAAAATTTGGGTGATTTTTATTTTTTGTTTGTTTTTATTAAGGCTCAAAATTAAGCATCATCCAGCTTACTATTTATTATTTCCAATTTTATTCCAGCTAAATGAATAAAATATTCAAAAATATTCTGGTGAAACAGTTAATTTTAATAGAGTGGTTGATTAAAAATCTAATGGATCTTGCTCTAATCGGAAGATATAAAATCTATTATTCAATAACTATTCTGGATCTAAAATGCTCTTATTGATATCCAGGATTGCATCTGTTTAGCTGGACAAGCCATTGAATGCGGGCGGGGGCCCATCGACTATGACATAAAGACTCTGTAAGCTTACAGATGATAATAATTTATTGACTCTAATTTACAAAGTCCACACACACACACGGGGAAGAGAGCAACTCTTTCAATATATGCATCGATCAATTACAAGGCTCTAACCCAGACATCTGACAATTTTACTGCATGTTATGTGCAGTATGTCAAGCCATGGAGTTTTTAACCGTTATACTCATTCCTGTATAATTAATATAAATTACCTGGCTGGTTTTTATGACGGTGCAACTGTAATTAGAGGATGAAAGCAAGCCACTGAGCTGCCGATGGTGCTGCAGGGTTATTTAGATGAAAAGTGAGTGTCTGGACAGGCGTCTTGTGCGGGATCTGGTGTAACCCTCTCCCTTCTCCTGCTGTGCATCTCGTTGGGATTTCATTTAATTACATTTACTGCTGCCTGCTTCTGCGAGGCTCGTCCTCTTTAACCTTCATCCCCCCTGCTTCCTTCACTGACAAAACACACACAGATAAGCTGTCCTCATTATATCTGAAAGTTGGTGTGATGACAGTACACTCGTGCGATAATGAAGTCGCTTTATAATAATTACCTTTTATATTGCTTTTCATCTGGTGAAACAGTGGGGATTGTGGCTGTCATTTGTGCTACTGGTAGAGAATAAAGAGATGAAAAGCAAAACCAAAATACATTATTTTCTTACTGTTATGATT
>NC_050518.1:9020354-9062774 GCF_002922805.2 Oryzias melastigma | reverse complement strand
TGAACAGTAGATAAAAAAATGATTAGGTTTAAGGGTTTAATAGAATTTTTCAAAAACAAAATTGTGAACAATTATACAGAAATATTTGACAAACTGCATATTTTTCAAATGATCTTTAATCATGTAAATCATATCTAAACCGTGTATGTTTGTAGCATTAATCCTATCCAATCATTCTGAGTTTTAGAATTATTTGGGAGAAAGTTCTATCCCTAAAGCTAAACACTTGGTTTCCTTTAAGTATTAATGGCATGGCTAAACATTAAATTTAGCAGGAGGCACCAAAGCAAAAATTCCCTTTCTGCAGTGATCTTTCTCACATCTGGATCTCTTTTAGTATCCATATTTGCAATAATACTCTTGCATTAATTTTACTGTGCAGTGACTGTTAATTGATAAATGCATACCTTTATTTTCACCTCTGAGAACTCATTACTGTCTGGTTTGGATTTCAATTAAATGAGCACTTTCTTTTTCATCTTTCAGGATTCTTATGTAAATCAACCTTGCAGTTATTTGATACCACCACAAGATGGAGCCCTTGCACCTACATATCAATTTTCTGACATATTTACAAAGGGTGGTTAATTTTTGGGTGAGAAACAAATTGTTAAAAGCAGGCAACATATTCTGGTTTAAAAAAAAAACATTTAAAAATGAATGAAAGATGCAATGACTTCTGCAGGAGAAGGGTAGTTTCTAAACACAACGCTGAAATAAACAAATGTTTCCCTGTGGAACACCTGCTGGTTACATACTGTTGCCAATGTTTGTTAAATGGTGTTGGTGACAAAACAAGCCCAGACAAAATTTAAGAATACGTTAAACATATTTGCATGAATAACTGACGTAGTGGTTGAAGAACTTTTCTTAGATATCCATTTGAACCTAAAATGACTTTATTCTCATAGAATGATCAGAAAAACGATGATATTGTTTCAAACTTTACAGATCTTACAACAGGGGACAAGGAATGTGGTCTTAATCTGGACAATGGTGTTCTTCCTTATTTCACATCCACAGATTCTGCTTCAAATAAAAGTGTCATAAATGATACAGAAAACCAACAAACACCAGCCTGTCCTAACTGGAATGCATACATTTCATTTAGATTATACTGAGAAAGGCAGAACATAAAAATCATGAAAATTACATTTTCAAAAACAGAAGTCCGGAATGATCAGCCAGTAATACTCCTCACAACTTCATGAAGATAAGAGGAAGTTAAAAAAAGGAGTAGAATGATCAGTGCCGTGTGGTCTGAACAGAGGCTCAGTGGTGGACAGGACTATCGAAGGAGCGACCATTTGATCTGTTCTTTCGCAGACTGCAGGACCTGTGAAAGATAAACATTTTTTAAGTGCAGAAACTTCAAACTCTGCTGCAACTCAAACACTTTTAAAAGAGTTATCTTTTTCAATTGATTCACTTAAAAAAAGCAACTGAATAGAGAAGCAGAAGACTTGAATGGAAGTGATATTTACAGCATTTTCTATGAGACGGTCAATCTAAAGTCAAATTAATTGTCATCTTCCTGCTATGTGAACTGTTCTACAATTAAAATGACAATTTCCATTTGATTGGTTTTAATAACTTCTAAAAATAACAATATATTAAGTTGCCATCAGCTGGAAGGAAATCAACAGATATGACCATGAGGGCAAAAACTAAATAAATAGAGTGAAATAAGGTGAAAGTTAAAAATAAGAAAGTTGGAAATTGCTGCTTAAATACTGAACAGGAAAAAAAAAGTGTTAGAAATGAAGAGAAATACGCATGGTCTAATTAATCATCTTAATTTGTTGAATGAAGGCCAAATCATAACCATAAAGTATGATGGCTGGACGCAGACATTAATCATCGCCAGAGGAGGAATGGTAGAAGCCAGTACCAGACCCCTTAAATGACAACATTAATCAAGTGGAGCCCTTACACACACGCACACATTCACACATGCGCTCATCTAGACACTAAATGGCAGAAGCCATTATTGGCTAGCTCCCACCTTAACACTGAATAATCAGTGATCATACGCACATTTATGCATATATGACGATACAAAATATGACAGCCTGGAGGCAAGTAATCATCCGGAAAAGGAAAATGACAATAACAGTACCCTTGTATGCTAAAACTTCAAAGTAATGACTTTAAACAGTCAATAAACTAATAGATCTTTAAACTCCACCGCAGAGGGAGGGGTAAAGCTGGGATGTTCTCCTCACCTGGGTGACTGTCTGCTCTGTCAAAGGTACATCATCCCCCTGCAAGAACAAATGCATTGTGTTTACAGTTTGCACATTTACCATTCAGTTAGATGTATTTTAGAAGAAAGGAGCTTACTCTGAGAGCTACACGATGCACAACCTGCTGTGGGTCACTCTCCAAGATCACCCTGAAAGTGAGGAGTCATAGCAACGATTACAAAACAAAATAGTACGCTCTTTGTGGCTTAAAAATAACACATTGTGCTTCTCATTTCTTACCCTCCGTCTACGATCTCATCCACAGCCAAGAAGAGTCCTTCCATGTTCTCCAGCAATGCTCTCTTTTCAACATTTTTCCTAAAAAGTTACAAATAAATACAATTTGAGCTGAATATCAGTATAGTTTTATTTAATTATTTAAGGTACTATACATATTTGCAGACACAAACATACCTCAACATCTGACTCAGTGAATCGAAGAGGCAATTTAAAACAGCCATAAGCATCAGCTGTTGAAATGAAACAGGGGAAAATATTTATTTTTAAAAGGTTTGAAGCAGAAAAAAGTATGAAAAGTAAATGTTACAGATATAAAATAAGGGTGAACTTGTGAATTTACTGCACTTACAAGTAGACAAGCTAAAAATAATTGCAGAATTTCACTAAACTGATGACATATTCTGAAATTCTGCAACTATAAAATCTAATATTATTTCTTAATTAAATAAAAACTTGGATAAAAAAAAAAAAAACTAAAATCAGCACTTTTAATCACAGTAGACAACACATTATTCAATGTAAGAGCCATACATGAAATACAACATGGATTCACACTAAGTTTCTCATGTAAAAATAAATCTTTATGCTTATGATGTTTTTTAAAGATCATTAAGCACTTTAGTTTAACAGTTTTTTTTTCACATTTCTAAAAAGTATATTATAATATTCACCTCATTTTCATGTGAACTCCCAATCACATAAAAGAAGAGGTCTATATTGCTTTTGTAGACGACAGTCAGGCCCTCCAGCAAAGCAATTTCACCTAAATGGACAAGTCAGAGAAAACAAAAACATAAAACACTTTTTTACAGCTTCGAGCAGTGTCTTTTTTTACTTATTGTAAAACATCACTTACTGTCCGTCCTGTGTGTTTTGTTGAATATATTTTTCTCAAACGCTTTCTGTTCCTTCACCGTTGGATAAGTGTCATCGTAATACTGGAAGATGAAAAATGCAACACAGATGATTCTCCACATAGACAAACAAAATATAGATTTTAAATAAAAACTGTTCATTTTATCCAATCAAACCATGTTAATCACCAAACAATAAAAAAATATATATATACACATGTGAGTAAAAGTTTAGTATTCCCACTGAGCTACTTCCTCCTTTATCAATTTGCTCTATTTAATTATTTATTTCTTTATACAAGTAATTTTGAATAATTTGTACTTGTAACAGTGACAATAAAAATATATTACTACTTACAGTAAAATACCATAAAGACAAATTATGTTTAGCTTTTAAAAGGCCATTTTTCTTTTCAAATGATTGCATAAAGACATTTTTAGGAGATGTACTTTGAATTTTATTAATTAAAAATTACAGTTTATTAATAATAGCATTCCTACATATTTTTTAAAAGAAAAAAAAACGTTTAATTTTATAATGTTTACAGTTAATTACTATGTAGAGTCTGAGAAATTACAGTGTTGCAAATCTGAGGTTTATTCACTATTTACACCATCAATTCATAGATATTTAAAAAAGATGAGTACGCATAGTCCATCTTTTGTTTGTGAATGACCTACCATTTAGATAGCTGACATAAAACACCAAAAAATAATTGCTATCATCATTTTTGTCACGTTTTATATTTACTATGTTCAAAAGACGAATAAATACTCACCTTGGCATAAAGTCTGTCTCCATCATTATCCAGAATGAGAACCGCTTTGACCGTATACAAGGATGGTTCCTGGAAGGACAACAATCACCTGTGTTATCTTTGTTCAATTTAAATAAACATGTGCTACAATGTGGATGCGGACGAAAAAATGACTGACAGAAAGACAAAACAGCCTTAATCAATGGGGCAAATGGGACAAACTAACGATCACAAAATATCGGGAAACAATATTCAAAACTATCGCTTCAATTTTAGCCAGTATAACCAGGAAGACACGACACTTCCACATCATCAGAAAAGAAAGAGACACATGAAGGCTAACTTCTCATAAGCTAGCTCGTTAGCCAACTCTTAGACGACAGAATAACTCTGTTCATTACAAAGCAGTCATAGTCTGCCACGTCTCAACTAACAGGTCTCTATAAATAACAGCATATTCGTTTTAAAACAACAATATAGTTCACGAAGAACCTCAAACACAGGCGTACCAGTATGGGAGAATCCATCTTCTCTAGCTAACGGCAAGCTAGCACAGCACTTCTTACGTAATACGTCGAGTCGAGGAGTTTTTACGTCACGCGCAGACGCAAAGGTCAATTCCACTCCTTTGGTTCTTTACATAGACTGTTAATTATTTTTACAGTCAATGGTTCTTTACAATGACAGTTATTCATAATCTTTACTATTATGTAAAGGCAACATAAAAGAGTTTGCATTTGCCTTAAGCCAGCAGTTGATCAGTTTTATATAACTTTTGTTATTTGAAGTTATTATAATTAATAGAGCAAGTTTGATCATTTCTGAACTACCAGGTTCACAAATGACGATTAGTCTTGTTTTTTGTCTATCCAGTGCGGATTTTATTTTAGCAATCTTAAATATAAATATTAGCAATGAAACAGACGTTTTAAATAACAAACAAACACATGTATTTAATAAGTAGTAAATCAAAATCTTACTGATTACACTCTTAAACTAGTTTAATTTGATTTTAGAAAATAGAAATTACAACTAATATTGAGTTTTGTATTTTATTACATTGTATATTTTATTATTAGTTTTAGAATACTGCACAACCTTTTTATTTGCTCTTTGTTAGTGTTTTAACATCATTTTATAAGACAAGCAAACTATCTCTTGGTAAAAGTACCTTAAACTCTAGATGACAAACCTCCTAAAATGGTCAAAAGGGTCATATTTGTATTCGTTCATTCATGCATTAACTGGTCACTTTAAACATGTTTGAACTATACTTTTAAATTATTGGAAACTAAAGTGCAAATTCTGGTATTTCCAGTCGTTGGAAGTCATTTTTAGTAAATAAATGAATAGGGATAATTCCATTGTTTGGATTCTCTTTAGCAAATCAAGGTCCCAACTTAAGACATCATGAATTATGCTTTTGCTCATATTTTCCTACTGGTTGATAAAATTGGTATTAAGAAGTTTATAGTACCAAAATAAAGGTTTAATACAATATTTTCTTGTATTTTAGAGATTAAAACAGTTCGTTCTCTCACAAAAATGCTGTTTTTCTCCACCGGCATGCACTCCTGCTGCTTTGCAAAGATGCAAACAGCAAATTTTTTCTCTTAGATTATATATATAAAAAAGGCGTTGTAGACATGGAGGTGCATTCAAAGTATTTGTATAGTCAAATCTGACTGGCTGATGGCAATAACCATGTTTTGTGCAATTTTCTACTAATACAGGTACTGGTGGAAAATGTTTTATCAGTATGCAACTCCTGACTGAATATTTACAGTAGAAATATTGCAAATAAAACGTTACAGGACAAATATATCCCATTGTATTTATTTAAAATTCTTTTTTTCTATATCTTGAATCTATTTAAGTTTCTCTCAACTGTAGCTGGGATAGGCTCCAGCAGTCTCATTATCCCAAAAGGGATTCTGCAGGTTTAGATAGTGGATTGATGGAAATGTACTTAAGTAAAAACAAAACAGACTACGCAGTTCAACAGTTTTAAGGTGAACAATTTTAATTTAAAAAAATGTGCTAAAAATATATATCTGAGTAAATGTTATTCCTTCATTGAACCCTGTGCCAAAATTAGACTTGCTTTTATTTGTTTTTGTTTTTTGTCGTTTGACTGAGTTTGTAGTTTGACAGAGTATATACTTGACACCATCAGCACCTTTTTTTCTATTTCTTCCAGGATCCTCCTACATTTAACCAACTCCAATTATCTTAGTTCATACTTCTGGGAAGCGTTTGAAAATCCATGGCTGATGGGGATTTCCCTCTATCTTATTCCATAAATGACATCACTTGGCCAAACTCTTTTATATTTTTAGTTTTGAGTTTCAAGTAAATCTGGGAAAAGGGGTTTGTGCCGTTTGTTATTTGCCGTCTTCAGTAAACGTTGAGCATAGAAACACACATTTGTTTGAAGCACACCCATTCTAGGACTGTGGGAAGCCATGAAATGTTGCAATAGCACACTATGTTTACCCAATTCAGCCACGAAGATTTCGAAATTGCCTTAAGCTCCGAGGAAACTATATGCTGCTGTGAACTCACTCATATCTAAATATTAAAACACTTATAGGCATTATTCTCAAGACATTTGATGCAGGGAATCACACAAAATTGTAAGGCTTTGTGTTTTCTTCAGCATGTCTTTGAAAGACAATGCAGTAACAAATCTGATGATAACAGATTTGGAATAAAGATAATTTAACAAAATAATATATTATAATGAATAAAATTCCTATAGCTTTGCTCTGGGATTAATATATAAATATGTTTTCCCTTAAAAAATAATTTACATTATAATGACTGCAGTTGAGTGAATTTAAAACTCCACGACTTAATTTTAGCTTTGAAAAAAAATCTTGATTATACAGCAATAAAAAGGATGAGGAATCTTTTACAGTAGGACATGACATAAAAATAAAAAAATATTATTTCAATTTGTAAGCTAGGTGTTTTGAAAGCATGGGCTACCACCCTCTTCCCAGCTTATGCCAGCAACCACAGCAGTTAGCAGTTCCCTTCCTTAGAATCAAGTGCTTCTTTTATCAGCATTCAGCAGAGCTTCCGCCAACCAAACATCCTCCTTTCCATGCCTTCCTTTTCTGTCTGTACCACCAACCCACCTTCACTTTTAGTGCAATGAACATTTTTCACACCCATAATTACTTTCACACACTTAAACACATTTCAATGTTGATGTACTACAAACACTTCATAGTACTGGCTATTACAAATATAAACACTTTTTTCCTGCTACACCATTGATAGGAATACCACGAAAAAGTCAATGTCAAAAGAAAAAAAAAGCAGACCACAGCTGAAGTTATCTGAAAGTAACCCAGACGTGCAACATTGTTGCAAAACATCTTTTTAATCTGAACATCTCGAGATAAGGCCGGGCCTTATTGGGACACTGTGAAGAATGATGCTGCATCTTCGGGTTCCTCATTTTCTCTCCAGGTTGTGGTTGCATTTTAATGAGTTACTGTCATGAAAAACAGTCTGAGACCGAGCAAAAGCCTCGATTTTGCTTCTGAGGAGGTCTGTATAAAAAAAAATATATATATATATTTTTTTTTAACAATGATACAGATCCAAAAAAACTCAACAAACATTTTACCTTTTTAACATAAAGATTATAACTACAATATCTCCACTATAAAACTCACTATTTGACAAAAGGTCAGTTAACCAGCATTTAGCATCCAGGACTTTTTCCACTTCCCAGAAGTAGACTTCAAAACATTCCCTTTCTAATACCACAGCTCAGAGAAAACACTGGTTTTGTGTGGCAGTGAGTGGGTATTTCCTCCCATATTGGAAAAAATAAAAGTTTTCTGATGCTCAAGAAAAAACAAACAGGCCAAAACTCCTGACTAGACACATTAACAGCTGGAAACATGCTGTATGTCATCGATATGCGGTAAAAATCAAGAAAACGTAACCACGTTTTCAGCAATGTAGGTCAGCTTGTATATGACACGGCTTTGTGTGAAGCTGGGGTCATTAAGCCTAAGAGACTCAGCTGTCGGCTGTTTAAAGCCAGTGACTAACCTCCGTTTCTAAAGTAAAGTTGGTTAAGTGGCTGAGGTGCTTGAGAAGTGAACTATGACAGACTAGGGAGATTCAGGGAGGCCATAAAGCAGAGATGTCAAAGACTAATTGAAGCGAGCGAACACACGGTGGGAATGTGGGCGTCGATCTGGGAACTGTGTCCAGAGTTAAAGCCACTGTGGTTGCAGTAATAACAGGGTGTCTTTGGCTCGCTGTGGCAGGGGTTGAGTCAGGGGCTGGGTGCTAGGAACTTGGTTTGGGAAGTCCCTTCTTCTTATTCCTGGTAGACATTTACCTTTCTTGACTTTGTCAGCCACCTACTTTTCCATCTGAAGAAAATGGTAAATAAAACATTCCGACAAATAAAATATGATGTTATCACACTGTCACATTTCCTGAAAAAGTTCTGACTTTGGATTTTTAACTGTCCTTAATAGTTTTATCTCATTCTTAATAAATATTGTAGTAAATTTACCATAAAAAAAGGATGTTTGTGTCGTGGGAAATAATAAGACAGTTATGCTAAGGAGTCACAAACAATGTCGTTAAAAAGCATCCCTTAAAAGGAGACTTTTTTTGCATTCAAAATCAAACCGATACACGATATGTAAATTCATATATACCATAAAGAGGAAGAAGAGGTTGTGAAAAAATTGGGTTTGGTTCTGTTCTAATTTGAGTACTTTTATTGCAATGTGCTATCAATTAGCATTTTTCTTTTTAGAGATATTCAATAATTAAAAATAGTTAATAAGGTTAAAAAAGTTAAAAAAGATAGAGAAGCCTAAAATTCCTTTGTCACAAAAATGTGATATAATTAATAACCATGTGCCAACTGGTTGACTGTTACGGCACCTAGTAGGAAATTTTGTGTCACCTTGCTCTAATTGAAAGTTGATACTATTTTTCTGATGCAGAAAATAATTAGTAAAAATAAATACATTTACTAAAACACATGCAGATTCACTTTTCAAAGTTTCAGATATGGACTTTTATTTTTTTCCTGGTGATGGATCTTAATGGTCACTTGCTATGTAAGACACGCTCCCCTTCATTCTCCCCCTTCCTTCTCTCCCCTTGCAGTTGCTCTGCCAAATAGAAGAACAATGTGGTCTTTCTTACCTGTCGGAGGGTGTACATTCCATCCCTGCTAAACCAAGACTCAATCCTGCCTCAAAGCCACTCCTGCTTGAGCAGGGCCCTCACTGCCATGCTTGCTCTGACTCCAGGTGCTCCACATCCCACTCCTCAAACTTTTTTTTTTGTTACTTTAGCAGCTTTTGTTCTGCCTGGTTCTAAAACAACCATTTGGCTTGCTTTTTTCAGCGTTATAGTGCTAAATCTCTTTTTTTACTTGCTTTTTATATACATATATATAATTGGAATTGATGGTGTTTGGAGGGAATTTGTAAAGAGCAAACTTTTTCTCAAAGGGAAGAAATGTTTCTGTGGTGTGTGCCAGACTGTTGGTTTGTGGTTTGTAATGTGGGCAAAGGGGAAATTTGGAGGTTGGAGTGCAAGCGTGCCATTAAGGATACAATAGTGAAAAAAAAAAAAAAAAAAAGATGGTGTGGGTGCTTTACAGGAAGGTTGCGTTTGTCTGCACAGAGCCATCCCATTTATGCTGGTGGCTGCAGAGGAGCCTAACGGGGAGAGACAGAGTTGAATAGGACTCAGAGCAAGAGGCCTCGTGCCTTGTGCCTCCTTTGATATGTTTGAACGGCCTTAACATTTTTACTTTTATTTTTCATACCAAAAGGATCCTGCTGAACACCTGATTTTATTTTTTACCCTTACCTATCAACTGTTGAAGATGCGGAGATTCTTACTCAGGTATGTTCTTCTTTATCGGTGCTTTGCTGTTGCACACTTCTTAGGATGACTGCTGACAATTAGGCTATTAATAAATTGCAGCACAAACACACAGTTTCAGAAATATTTTTCTAAAATAAAATATTTTTCTAAAATAAAAACATCAACAGTTTTGTTGATGCTGGTCATGAAAAAATTCCGACTTATAAAACTGTATCCTCCCAGTTCAAAGACGTACTTTTAAAAGTACATTCATATTAATAGTACATTTTCCCATTTGTTTTCACAAATACTAGATACGTGGTGTTTCGGGAATTAATTTCAACACAAAAGTATTGCAAATGATGCTGATAACACGATTCTTTTAAAAAATAATTTTAGCAGACAGTTTTAAAAATATCCTATTCTAGGGCTTAAAAGTTTGAGGTTTCTTTAAAAAAACTATATAAATTTGCTTTAATTCAGAGTCAGTGAAGCAGGTGTTTGTATGTTCTGATACACAACTGCAGGTTTGCACAGTATTTTTATTGAGTTTTCCATATTTATAAGGTTATAAATCAGCAGCACACACAACATGCATTGTGATCAATATACATGCGCTGAAACGCATTCACGCATAGTTTAATTCTTTGCAGATACGTTTTTAGACTCAAAAATAAAAATAAAAACTCTACATGAAAAGCTAAACTTTTGTGTCTGACTTTTTTCCAAATTACCTAAAAATTATGGAATACTCATGAACCAAAATTTCCCAAAGCAGCCATCAGTCCCCACTCTGTCCTTTCAGAGTACTCTGTTTTCCCCCAGATTGTCTTATCAGGGCTTGGCATAACTGCAGCCTGGAACAGCTGATGGGAGGAGTCAACTCAACTGAACTGAACCTTTTATGAGTTCCACAAGAACCTTCAAAACACCCAAAAAGTCACTGATGTAGCACCGGAAAATCCAGAGCTATGAAAGAGATTTGTGTGTGTGGAGAATAGCTGTGAGTTCAACTGACGTTAGTATTGTTTGTTAGCTTTTTTTATGTATTATGCAGAAAAGTGAATTCTGAGTTCTGTTCCTCCAGGTTTTGCTGCAGACTTCTCTGAATGTGTTCAACTGTCAATTATATTCTCCCTCTGAGGAGAAGCTGTGAGGTGAGTCTGCTTTCAGTCTGAAAAAAAGAGATTCTCAACAGAATCAAGGCAAATATTATAATAATATTTGATTTCTATGTTTTTAATTCTAACAGGTAGTGGCTACTTCAGGCAGATTATGTGGGGGGTTGTCCATTTCAGCTAATTTCCCTGGAGTCAGGCCTAATGGACAGCCGCAGGACCCCGAGATGGATGTTGCGTGGCAGGAGTTGATGGCAATAACAGAGCTGCAGGTAACAATGACGGATAGACTGGGACATGTCTATTTTAATAAAATGTAAAAAATATATATATAATTGAAAAGAATACTAAAAATCTTCTTAAAAAGATGCATAATGCTGTTCCTTATAGCAACATGTCTCACGTTGGAGCTGTAGAGGCAATAAGGCTCTACTTTTTGGTTAAGACACACTTTTTACGATAATATTGATGACGGGAAAAAAGTTTGAAGTAATCAAAAACAAGAGACGTAACTTTTAAGTAATTAAGTTCCATCAGACTTCAGAGATGGTTAAAAACTGTTGATTTAGCAGAAAACTGGATGTTCCAATATGAGGCACAAGTTTTATTCAGCAAAAACTGTGCCAATGAGTACAAGCAGCAGAGCTAAACCTAAAAAATGAAAAAAAAAGTTGACATAAATTGACATTTGAATATTTATATTGCCAAATAAAACTGCCTTGTTTTCACATTATTATACTTTGTCAATCTTAATAGTGTGTTTTACGCTACACTGGAGTAAGGCAAGCCACAATAGTGTATTTGAGTGATGGCAGGATGAAGAAAATGTGAGAAGGGACATACTGGAAGTTGCTTCTGGCCCCCTGCGCCGCACAATAGCCATCTGTTTAAAAGTGAAACCAGATCACATCGTTGGAAAACCTCCGTAAGCTGTGGGTGGCAGACCAAAATAAGGACAAAATCTGCTTAGTTAAAAAACAGACAATGTTTGGGGAGAGAATACAATGCTCAAATATTTAATTTAAACGTGTGATTATCACTTACCTGTTATAATTGTCTGCACTGTGGTGCAAAATTTGATTATTAGTCATACCTGGATGTGTTTGTTTCAGGAATTTGAAGTACCAACTGAAGCATCCTTTGAAACAACTCAGTACCAGACTACTGGCCCCACAGGAGAATATGGCATTGCTCAGTCTCACTCTGAACCTCCTCTTGCAACTTGTGAGATGAGCACTGCCAGCACGTATCCTGGATGTTACTCCGAAGAGGTTAACTGCCATCCTCTGGGCGGCAACACGGGGGCAACATACGAAAACTCTCAGACTAGTCAGCGAATGATCTCCGTGCCCCCTTACACTCTGCCATCTCCCGGGAACATGCTGGGGACAAGTCATGGACATAGAAGAGCTAACGCCTGTCTCTCTCCGGGTTCAAGTCGACACATGCTTTGGACAGCACTTGGCCAAAGTATGCATGGCCGAATGCCTGATGGTCCGGAGTCAGAAGCTGGTCTTTCTTTGGGATCAAGTCCACCCCTAACATCTCCCGTAAATCCAGTGGGTGCAGCACAAGGTTTCCAGAATGTAGAAATAAATGTGCCTTATGCCAATATTGAATCAAGCAATCATAATGATCATACCAGAAGGGCACATGTTAGTTATTCAATGGACTACCAATGTCCACCTCACTCATATTTTGACTCAGGGGCAAATTCTTATTTTTCTTCTCAAAATTCATCTCACCCTCAGTCATGTGCCACGACTCATTCAGCAAGACAGCAGCATCACACCGCCGCTTCATGTGAACTGTATAATGAAACATTGACCAGCAGGGGGAGCTCTCAGCACAAGTGCCCAAAGCCACACACTGGCCTTTCCAGTTCTGCCCCACTTAGCAGGGACGAGCGGAGGGCCATGGCTTTGAAGATCCCCTTCCCCTTGGATAAAATTATCAATCTACCTGTAGATGACTTCAACGAGCTGCTGACCCAGTATACCCTGACCGACAACCAACTTGCACTTGTCAGAGACATCAGACGGAGGGGAAAGAACAAGGTGGCAGCTCAGAACTGCAGAAAGAGGAAGCTGGAGAGCATAATTCATCTGGAAAGAGAACTGAATCAGCTGCGGGTGCAGAGAGAACACCTTGCAAAGGAAAGAATGGAGTTCCAACGCAGCCTCGGCTTTGTTAAATGTCGTTTGAGAGACCTTTATGCTGAAGTTTTTTCTCACTTGCGAGACGAAGATGGACAGCCTTACTCGATAGATGAGTATTCTCTCCAGCAAACGCCTGATGGGAAAATCTATTTGGTACCTCATACAATGGAAGCAAGAGACCAGTGTTGAAATATGAAGACTTGTTTGTTTTTTAGTTTTTTTTTTTTCTTTTTTAACTTGTTGTGCCAATCTCATCTTGTGATTGAACTGTACGTTTACCATGACAAACAAGACCAATGTTTATAATGAAAAAAAAAACACTCAAAGTGTTGAAAAAATATTTTATTAAAAAGAGTAAAAACTCAAACTGCACAGCAGTTTTACCACAGTAAAAAAAAAAAAAAAAACTTCAGCATTAGCACGACCGTTCAGCTAACCTGTGGAAGAAAATAATCTTTATGTTTAATAAATACTGCAACAAATCCAACCAGCAGAATCAATGCCTTGTACCTGAGTAATTTTCAGTGAAAGGAGGATGTTTTGGTTGTACTGGATACCACTGGAAATTACCTAAAATGCAAAAAAAACATCAAGTAAAACACATTGCTCAAAAGTAACTTGTATTGACTGCATGCAATATATGAGGGACCTCTATGCTCTGCACGAGATCAATTTAGATCAAGGATGTTTTTTTTAAGCCATGTCATTATGGTGCTACAAAACTCACTACCAGCTTAAAAGAAAAAGAGAAAACACCATCAGTAGTTGGAAAGTCTGGTCTTACCTACAGACAGCATTTAAGCCTTTTGGTAGCTGCTGCCTGCTAGCCTCAGGCTTCTGCTCTCACTCTCCCCTGCTTCAATGATCCTGGCGATGGTTTTGCTACTTCTCTCCCTTAGCTTGCTTCCATGGCTAGCCTCAAAGACTTTGCATGTAAGCTAGCCTCCTCGAGATGATCTTTGTAGACTTCCAAGTTGTCTGAGCCAAGTCACAGCCTTTTTGAAGATAACATTTGTGCACCACTGGGAAATGGCCTTCTCCAGAGCTTCAATCTTGACAAATTGGCCCTCATCCCCATGTAAGTGTCAACCCTCCCTTCACCCACACCACTAAAGAGGCTAACGAGACTTCATAAAAAACTGAAAGGTGGTTTATTTCAGATTGAGTTGATGCAGTTACAAATAAAAACCAGACTTAAAGATAAACATAAAACCCTCATTGGAATGCTTGCTTTCCAAAAAAACACATATGATGAAAGAAAAACAGAAGACAAAATTTAAATGAAGGCCCTCCATGATTTATCTACTGTACATCTCTTCTTGTAGCAGCTGTAACCTGCCACAACTGTTTGGCTGAGCAGATTTAGGAGGTAAACCTGCAGCTGCCCTGTCACTTCGCTTGCTCTCCTCGCCTTGCTCTCCTCTCCTAAGTACTCAGTCCTGTTGAACAATATGGAACAACATTGTTAACTGTGCACTGACTTCATATGTCCTGACATCCAGAGTGCATTCGTTTAAAGTTAGCTACACTTAATCAATCCCTAAAATGATAAACTCTGGTTCTACGACATGTAACAGCCAGTAAGTCAAATTCTTACCCCTTAAAAACTCAGAATCGTCCTGGACGGCCATAGCCACCGCCGTTGTTAGAACCACCACCATATCCACCTGGAAGATCAAAAACATGAAAAAAAAAATTAGCACGCGGCACAGGTTAAAATACTTTTGTGTTGTGCTTTCACTTAATACGTACTGAAGTTTCGGCCTCCGCCGCCACCACCACCACCAAAGTTGTTCTTCATTGGACCAAAGTTAGAAGCCTGGGGGTCATAGTGGCCCATGTTGTTGTAGTTATTGCCACTTCCACAGTTTCCTAGAAAATGGTAAATAAAAAAATGTTCAATCTTAAGTTTAAAGAAGGGGGTGAATGGGGCATGGAAAAAATGTTTGAAGTTGCTTACCATAACCATTACTATCATAACCATTTCCACCATATCCACCACCTTGGTTGTAGCCCTGGTTGTATCCACGGTTGCCACTGTTATAACCTCCAGGACCACCTGGGCCACCTCCATAACCTACGACAACAATTGTAAACCTTCTGGTATTTTTTAAAAAACAAAACAAAAACAAAAAAAAAAGTTCTGCACTTACCGCCATCACCTCCTCCGTTACCGTTGTAAGGACCATCTCCATATCTGCCCCTGCCACCTGAAAAGACAGCAAAGAACATTACTATGACTTTCCTTCCATAATCAATGGATTAGAAAACCCTAAAGGACTCAAAGTCTACAATACCTTGGTTAAACCCTCTGTCATAGTCATAGGGTCTTCCACCCCCGCTGCTCCGGCCACCCCTCATTCCCATTCCAGCACTCTGCATCTCCTGTTTGGTCAGGGCTTTTCTCACCTCACAGTTGTGGGAATTGATTGTGTGGTATTTCTGGACTATAAATAAAAATAAATGTTTTAGTTTTTTTTACTTTGGGACTTTTATATTGAGTAAAAATTTGTACTTACTGACAATCCTGTCAACAGAATCGTGATCATCAAAGGTAACAAAGGCAAAGCCCCTCTTTTTTCCAGTGTTTCGGTCAGTCATAATATCAATGACTTCAATTTTGCCAAACTGTTGGAAGTAATCCCTCAGGTGGGATTCTTCTGTGTCTTCCTTGATCCCTCCAACAAAAATCTTTTTCACAGTTATGTGAGCACCAGGACGATTTGAATCCTGTAAATCACGAACATTGTTATACTTTGAACAAACATACCTTTTCAGCCAGATCTAGACAATGATGTGCAATATACCTCTCTAGAAACTGCTCGTTTGGGTTCCACCACTCGTCCATCAACCTTATGTGGACGAGCAGACATGGCGGCATCAACTTCTTGGACAGAGGAGTAGGTCACAAAGCCAAAACCCCGAGACCTCTTGCTGTTTGGATCCCTCATCACCTTAAAAAAACGAAAAAAAAAAGAAAAAAAAAGAAAAGCTTTAATGCCAACTCAAAGATCATAATATCAAAAGCAATCATTCGTAAGCAACTTACAACACAGTCTGTCAGGGTACCCCATTGCTCAAAGTGAGCTCGGAGGCTTTCATCTGTTGTCTCGAAGCTCAGGCCTCCAATAAAGAGCTTGCGAAGCTGCTCTGGCTCACGTGGGACCTAAACAAAAGACGAATACATCAACACATGCGTAGCAAAATTCATGCAATTAATGCGTTTAAAAACGCGTACTTAAACATATTCCCTTTTGTTAATTTCCATAACATCCTGCGAAAAAACAACAGGGCTGGGCGGTGCAGACATCGCCGCCATTAGCGACTGCGGATTGAGTAAATGATGCACGAGACTTTTGCAAAAATAATTATTCACCAAAATGTGTAGTTAGGAATGCCATTAGACCAAATTCGTGATAGCTAGAAGTTTCTGTAAAATAAATTATACCTATTGCATTTATTAGTAAGCGTATTAACAAAAGGCCACGAGGCCCAGTTGTTACAAAATGGCGGCTCAAAGGAAAAAGAAAGCTGCGGCGAAGACGGGCCGCCACTTTCGAACGAGACATTGTCCCCAAATATAAATTATTGAAGCTACTTGGAGAAACAGACCGCATGAATAATCTCAATATTTCAGAATACGGAGACTTACGTCTTTCGACATCTTGCTGTATTTTAGCTGGAAACGCCTTGTGAAACAACAACCACGCAGCGATCTGCGCCAGACAAGATCAGGCAGAAGTCAAACTCCAGGATAAAATGGGGAAAGGAACGCCCCTTCTTGCACAGCCATTGGCCGGATGTTCCCGCTGCAGTATTTCGTCAGAGAAAGCAGAATTCTGATTGGCTTATGTCCTGTCAATCGTTCAATCAATCCAATCGCCTAGTGGGATAACATAATCGTTAGTTAGGAGAAAAAAAAGAGGAATTGTAGAAAAAAAAGCATGCATTCGCATGCCACATTTAATCGAAACAAAATTAAAATGGTAGATAAAGGCCAATAAAATTACTAAAATCAGGACATACGGATTAAAGGACGGTTTCATTAGGAAGGATTACAAAAAATACAGCTAAATTTGATTAATAACAGACTGAGTCCTGCTGCTCAATTTTACAGTAATTTTAAAACTATAAATGACCAACAATCCAATTTGTCTAAATGCATCTCAGTCTAGTCTTACCAAATGAAATAAAGGCAATTAAGTCATTGAAATAATGTGATGTTGCATTGTATTTATGGTAAAATATTACTACAGGCATATCAATATAGACACAATTATTTCTACACTAAAAACAACTAAAATCTAAAACTACAATCATTTTGAAAAGGTGGTGCAGTTGATTTTTTTAATAACGTAAAAATCAAAACAAAAACAAATAGTGTAAAAGAAATGAATAAACGAACTGGAAAAAGATAACACACATCTAGGTATTTAATTGGTATTTAGGAGCTTAGTGTGAAAAAAAGAAAAAAATATGTTAACTTGTCAGCATATATTTAAACATAATTTGCACAGGATCTTAAGGTGAGTAAATGTCATGCACTGAGACTTTTGCCAACCCGGTTTCTTGGTCATCAGCTGACCGGGGGGCGGGTTCATTCATTGTGTGCTTTTAACGCGCGCTTTTTCCGCTCGGCACCTTTATGTGATTTAAGCTACATGCTAAAGTAGCTCCGGTGCTTGCCTGGCAGACTGATAGGTGCTGCACAAAAGACGCAAGATAACGCTGCAAATAACGAACTAAAACGGACGCCCCCATCAGCCAAAAGTAATTGCACGGTTTATTTATCATTAGCATGCGTTTAGTATACATACTGATCCGTGATTTGAACTGTAAAAGTAGCGAGTTAGCTTGGGGTTAGCTTACACGCTAGCTTGTTTAGCTAGTACGGTTAGCAGAATTAGCATTCGGCGTGTCTTATTATTGTTTTGCTCTCTTACGTGTTGAAATAGTAAGATTATCTTCGTCAATGAAACAAATTCATGTAAAATATTTGCAGTGGGGATTTTTATTTGGCCAATATTGTATTCAGTTGCTGTAATGTAATGCACGGATGTTATGCACGACAATTTATGTTAGCGTCGATTTTCTTTTACCGACACGCATCTTCTTTCATGTTCGCACAATAATAGCTCTGTTATATTCTTGCATCGTTTGTGTGAAATAACGCATCTGCGAATCCTGTGCACAGATGGGTTGTTGTTTAAACTTTGATTTCTTTTCTTTTGTGTCAGGGAAGTGCGAACGGCCTGTGTGTGGCAGCGTGCTACAACATACCAAACTTTGCAATGGGCAAAAAGTCTCGCGAAGAGAAATCCTCATCCTCTGACGAAGAAGAATATGTCGTGGAAAAGGTGTTGGACAGGAGAGTCGTGAAAGGCAGAGTGGAATTCTTCCTGAAGTGGAAAGGATACTCAGAGTAAGTTAAGATGCCCTGTGTGATTTGAGACTTTAAGCACAATGAAGACATGCAATGTTGATTTAAGGATTAAGTTATAAGTAGATGTGTGCATCCCTGTTGTGCATGTGTGTTTGTAACTGTTGTAGTCATGCAGCAGCACTGTGTTCCTTTACAGGAAGCACAACACATGGGAGCCAGAGAAGAATTTGGATTGCCCTGAACTTATTGCAGAGTTCATGAAAACCTACAAGAAAACCAGCAGCGGGAGTGCCACACCAAGTACTGGTTCCAGCAAATCCAACACAGGATCATCTGGCCGCTCCAAAGAATCTGGTAGCTTGAAGAAAAAAGGTTCAGATGAGGAGGAGGAGGAAGAGGAAGAGGGTGGAAGTAAACCTAAGAAGAAGAAAGAGGTAAGATTTATTTTTGTGCAATGTTGTGATGCAGAAATGGCTAATGTTTTCTAGGTAGATAAGATGAATATGTTGGGATTTTTTTTTTTTTTACATGCTAAAGTAAAAACATAACATGCTATGTTAAAAAAGGAAATAGTTGCCTAATTGGATGCTGAGGAAGAGATATTTACAATAGTAAATAGCATGAATGTTCAGTGTGACCTTGAGTCTCACATCTTTTTTTATCTTTCACTTCCTTAGTTTCTTTTAGACATATAATTTGGTGTTGACAATTTTTAATTTATCTAAATTTTGAGATGCACCAGAATATTTCTGCATTCCAATGCAAAATCTACATGTTTTAATCTGACATCCTGTTTATGTGGCCCCTTGAAATTTGCTAATGGTAAAAAAAAAACCAGATGATCAAGTATTTAATGTGCATGAAACATGGTCATTTTATTAGGGACCACCTTTGTTCAATTATACTTTCCTTTTAGAATTTTTTTAATAAGTGGCATTAAGTAGGTCACCTGAAAATAAATTAAGGTGCACAAACCAATAAGACAGATTGAAAATTATTATCAAAACACGAGCACATAGTTTATCTGTTCTTACAAAGACTATCTGCACTAAAATATTTGACACGATTTGTCCAGTAGAGCAATAAAGTGACAAAGATAAAAAAAAAAAAACTTTTTTTTAGCATATGATGGACCTTAAATCACAGTATTAAAAGACTAAAATTAACCACTCTTAACTTTTTTCTTTGTGTCTTTATAGGAGGAAATTCTAGTCGCACGTGGCTTTGAAAGAGGACTTGAGCCGGAGAAAATCATTGGAGCAACTGATTCATGCGGAGACCTAATGTTCCTCATGAAATGGTAAGTTTTGTTGTTTGGATGATGATGATTATGATGATCTAGTGTGAAATTGCTGCTCCGAAAGGTGCAATCGCCACAGACTGTTTTACTACTGACTGCAACATGGAAGGGAATGACTCTTAAAAAATGGCTCTTGACTGTGTCGGTTAACTGGGCAAATCACCCATTAGAAACTTCAGTAACCGGGCTGTCTGTCCATAGATGAACTGGAAGCCAAACCATAAAATTAATGTAATCTCTTATTATCTAGATGGATATGTTCAGTGCACCATCACTCCATGCCCAGTTCCGGACTCGTATTTGAGTGGCAGACACGTTACTTTATCTTTTTAATAAATATACAAACCCATAAAAATAAGCATAAATCTAGAAGTGTTCTCATTTGTTATGATTTGTGGGAAATTGTCTGTGATCAGAGCCCAAGTTTTTATCCTACAGCTAAAATAAAAACGACAAATTAAAATTTGGTTCCTGTCCACTTAGCCATTAAACTTGGTTTAATAGTAAAACACCAAATGTTTTCACAAAATATTTTTTGTTACAGTTTAAATGAACTTTGATCACTACCTATGACTTTAAAATTAATATTAAATGCCTTTTTTAAAGTGAATTCTTATGCAATATAGATACTTATGTGAAGTGCAACAGCCTACAGTTTAAGTAAATGACACTGTCATGTTTTAGCTCAAGTCTGTGAAGTGTGATGCAGAATATTTCAATCTTTACGCTCTTTCAGGAAAGATTCAGATGAAGCGGATCTCGTTCTTGCCAAGGAGGCCAATCATAAGTGTCCACAAATCGTCATAGCCTTCTACGAGGAGCGCCTCACTTGGCATGAAGACGGTGACAAGAAGGAGAAGGATGCCGTTAGTGCTTGAGGGCAACGCCTCTGGAGGAAACCTCCACTGCAGGGAAAACATTCTGTTGGACTTTTTGTTTTCCTTCTCTGAAACTTCCATCCCTCACTTTGTCCAACAATGAAACAAAAACAGTGCATCCCTTTTGTTGTTTTCTCCACCCATGCCTCATTGAGCACAAGGGCCCAGACTTGGTAAAGGATCCATCAAATAGAAAGCTGTTTGTTAGTGGACCTGGGTTATATGCTACTGGGCAATGTTTCTACTGTTTTTTGTATTGATCTTTTGTAATATCTAAACATTTTTGTTTTTACTTTTTCCCTGTTTTTTAAAGTTTTAAAGTACATGAAATTGTTACTAGGAACACATTTGCAGAAACTGTTAAAGTTGCAAATCCAGACTTGACGGTTTCCCAATCTCCATCATTGTTGTTAACAGTGCACATTTTTTTCTTTTGCAAGAAAAGGTTAAAACTATACTGTTATCTTCCTTTTTGTCCCCTTTAAAAATCAGATATCACAACTGATTGGTTTTTAAAAGTGCATAATAATTGTTTTCCACTGATTCTCTCTCTTTTCATTTTTTATTTTTTTGTGCAACTTTTAACTTTGAATGTTGCAGGGCCACGCTCACCAAACGCTTTAACAGGTGCATCTGTGCGGTCACTTACAGTACATTACATCTGCTCATCAGTATTTTTTGTTTAATATTTTTGTTTCATATTAAGACAGTAGAAAGTTCATATCTCTAATTATGTGTCTGCCACTTAAGTCCCAATGAATTCATTTGTTCTGGATTCCTGTCATAAAGCTGAAGCTTTCATGTTTTGACTTCCATCACGATAACATGCTTCAAAAGTGACATAATTACCTTTTATGACGTTTAAGAAATGGCAGCTGTATTGGACTGCAGTTGAGAACACTGGTGCACCTGTTTAAGTCATTGAGGTGCACGTCTGTGTAGTGATGTATATTGGTTTTAATTCGTGCTGTTTCGTTAAATGTTTTTTTTCTTTTGGTTTGTTTCTTTTTGACAGTGTTGCCAGAGGAAAAAAAATACAATAAAGTTTTTTTTTCTCAGCTTTGTACTTTTCATCACATCCCATGCATTTTCATTTTTGTTTTTCATTTGCATGTGTTGTGTAAGCTAATGCTTTTTTCAAATAAAATTAGGTTTAATCAGGAACGTCTCTGCCACCTTGTGGTAGCAAAAAGTGAAATGACTGGTCAGCAATGATGACTAGATTCATCATTTTTTTCCATGCCCCCTTAAATACTTTGTAGTTTTAATGCATTACAAATCATATTAAAATGTTTGAATAGTTCCTTATTTTCTACTGTCATAATTTTGACTTTTAAAGTCACTAAACATGAAAGATAGATGCTTTGTGCTTTAAGATTGAAGCTGGTTTTGCAGTCTGCAGAGAAGTTTTGGACCAAATGTCTGCAGATTCACAGACAGCTCGATTTTAACTGATTATAAATGCTGTGATCATCTTCATTTTGATACTATCCATTAATTTCCTCCCCAGCACCGTTTTTTTTTCTCCTCCAATGTAAATATTGGTTTTCTTTAGCTCTTGACAATATCAAATTTTTAAAGTCAGTAGTTTATTGTGTGAAAGAAATGTTCCAAGTATACATGTACAGTAGCGTCCTTTAATAAACATTTTCAGTGTTTCAAGGTTTCTGTCTGACATCATTTTAACTGCCATTTTTCACAACATAATCCTGAAAATTGATAATAAAAAATAAGTTGTTAAAACATTTAATACTTTTATAGACTGGTATACAAAAAAAATGCTACTATTTATCAGCAGAGGGCAGTATTAACCAATTCCAATGCAAAATGTTTTTTTTGTTTTTTTTCCCCTCACAATAGAAACATTGTAAAATGTCTTCAATTTTTCTGTGGAACATTTTTATGAGCACATTTTGTGTTCTGACAGTCATGTATTGGATGTACACATGATACACACCCTGTAAAGCACTGACAGCTCAATAACATTGAAAGGTGGTCTTTCTCCTCAGGGGGCGCAGGAGTCCATGGGGGAAACATATCAAATTGGACTAGTAAAGTTTTGCCATACATTAAATCCACATTATAGACATATTACAAAATCTGCTTTAATTTAAAAAAAAATCCCAGTGACTGTCCTCCCTTCAAAAAGTAAATCCCAGGTGTGTTATTTAAAAAAAATGATAGAAATGCCAATAAATAAATGTTTTGAGTTTTTTTTTTTTTTTGCTTTGGTGGTACCTTTTACCAGCTCCCTGCATGACACACACACACACACATCTGCAAAGTGCTGCCGGGTTACGTTGAAAATGATGGAATTTTCCTCACAAAAGAGCTTTTACACTCCAAATGGAATGCAAAGGTCAGTAGTAAATATCCAGCCCCTGGGACCATTAAGCTGGGTGAGAGGAGGGGAGCGGCGAGCTGTTTCATCCAGCCTGGAGCTGTCCATCGACAAATACAGGCCAGTGGGTTTGGATGGGAAACCACTGCTCACGGGAGCTCTGCCAAAAGCCATGTGTGGCAATCACAGATGTAAAGTCAGCCCTGGTATGTCATCTGTGGGAATACAGAGCGAAGCATCACTGGGGGTTAAAGCTCTGCAGAAAACCTGGTTTGTGCTGGCAGAGAAGAATGTGCTTTACCTGGGAGGAATCATCTGGGAGCAGTTGGTAGTACTTTTACTTGAGAGGTGTAGACTTTTCAGGAAACAGTCGATTCATTGCATCGCAGTGGGTATTTTCTTAGACACGTGTGTTGGAGATTGTTGTCTCAACGGTGATTATGTGTTGCTGTATTTGTTTATTTGCAACAATCAAAACTTGGGAAAAAAAGGGAAATTCCTCTTACCTGTATTTTCTTGTACAAATGAGTTCCTCAGGGTATTACCCACAGCAGAGGTGGGTCTTCGTGCAGCACATTACATCTAATGAGCGTTGGGGGAGCCACTGTGCAGCTTGGGTGAGAAAGGGACTGCCGCAGAGGGTCTATGAAAAAATACAGCTTGCTCAAGAAGACCACAAAAACAACAAATATGTGTTTCGGGTTATGCAAACGTTTTTACAGTCTTATTGGAAGTATCAAAGAGAGGTGAAATCAGGAGATGCATTCTTTGCTGTGAGCACAGCTGCATCTCTTCTCTCTTGTTGCAATCAGATCAAAATGTCTGCAGTGACGGCCGGCCTGTCATCTCCCAACACAGAGCACTGATCTGTGTGAAGGTGATTGCAGCGTGAAGCTCTAATTTGTGCAGCTATCACACTAAATGAGCAGTAAAGCTCCACAGACAAACCTTCTGGGTTCTAACACCCCCCCACCCCTCACTTATGTGCTGCAGCTCCCACCACCAACCTTCTGCTGGCTGTGTTTCCCCTTCGATACCCCCCACCACCTCCACACTCCTTCCTTCATCTCCTCTCCCCACCAGGGGGGGAAGAGTTATAGCTGCCATAAAAGGCAGGTAATGCATTGTTAACTAATTCTGTCTGCTCAGAGCTGATATATCCTCTGCTCTAAATCTCTGTTCTTCCAATAAAATGCAAATGCTAATGCTTGCCCTCCACGAGCTGATATCATTTTTTAACAGGCCAGAGGTAAATGCGAGAAAGGTGTGGGGTTGGGCCACTGATGCGGCGGGACACAGTGGGGATTTGAGTTTTCCTGCTACATTGTGTCACGAAAAGAGACTTCAGGAGCGGTGCAACATTAGTGCATGAGAGAGAGAGCACGTGCAACTGCAGCACTACACGTCTGCAACATTTGGACTGCGTGGGTGCGGCCAGACATCAGAGCGCTCGCTTTCACCCTCGCATAAACCAATTTGCCCACAGATGTAATGCATCATATTTCCATGTTAATTTTGGTGTCACACTTCACGTAACCTTGGGCATCTAAATATTGATCCACCTCTACATTTTCAATTATCCTGCACCATGTTTCTGCCATTTAGTAAGGACCAATGATTTGTGTTCTTTCATATCTGGAGGCTTGTCTTGTAATTAGACCATAAATTAATTTGCAGAGCGAGGGAGAGTTTTAAAAAAATACAACTGAAGGCATTAACTAAGTCTGCAATGGTCACAGACAGAAAATCATAGAATACCACAACACAGCGTTTCATTTAGGAGGAGAGGATAACAGGATTACAAATGACCTTTTTTCTTGAAAATATGCCACTTAACTTCCTTTGAACTATTTAAAACCATCCAGCTAATGATTTTTTTCTTAAGTCACTTCATCAATACGTGACTAGAAATTACCCACTGGCATAATTATACCTAATTGCTTGCAGCCCAACAACAAAATAATTTGAAAAAATTGTGTATATTAGTGTCAAAACGTTTGGTGAAATGTAGCAATGGGATTGGCTCCGAATCCATCAGTGGTTTTGAAATGATCCCCCAGAGTCAGGCAGGCGACAACTGTGTGTGCCTCGAAACCGAGCTCTTATTTACAGCAAAGCTCGGGTATTGGTTCTAAAAAACCTAATGTGTCTTTATTGATTTTAAATTGGTGGTATAAGATCTCCTGCAAGATTAGTTTGTTGCCCCCTGCTGTTAAATTACGCTTTGTGATTGAAGCTTTCGATGCACACTGTTTGAGCACCACTCTACAGCTCTTTGCCATGAGAAAATTTGCATTAGACAAGCCTAAGTTGCTCACTTAAAAGCAATTTACAGAGAATGGATGTTACCACATGGGCCTCTCTTGTGACAGAAAATTCTAAATCAACCCGTTCTGAGTTTAAAGACCCACTCCAATAAGAATGGTGTTTTTTGTGTTTTTAAACATGTTCTTGTTACATTTTTCTCGTGAAGGAGGACATATTTAAAGAAAATTTAGCTTCAATTTGCATTTCAGAGTATTTATTTTGTCAACTTATGAATCAGGGAGAAAAACGTAAAAATAGATCCATGTACGTTTTCCTCACTGAGCTGGTATCTGGCTTAAAACTGTACAGCTGGATATTGTTGGCCATTTTTGCTGACCTGGTAATGTAACCTAGGGGTGTGAGGAGCTGTAAGATAGCGGGAGAGCCTGTAAACAAATGGATGATGGGAAGTCAGGGCAGGCTTACTTCGCCCTAACAGTCCCCACAACTCACTTGTGGGAACTTCTTAACAACTACTTCCGCCCTGCAGAAACTATGTCCTAGAAAATGTCACAGGATTTTTGATATTGGCAAAAACTGCATCATCATTTAAAAAATCACTCGGAACACTTTTAAAAATAAATCAAAAGATAATTTGAGTGGGACTTTAAACACAAACATATTCAGGGAGACCACAAAGTATACTTTGGGGTGAAAAACGGTATTAATCTACCTGCACTACACGATACCTCAGGTGTTGATGAGCAAGGTCACAGTTTCCAGCCTTCTCTGTTAACATCTTGTGGGGTTTGAGAGACGAGGTCAGCCAACGCTGGGCCCACCTGCTCCCCCATCACAGTCCCTTAGCACCACCCTCACAGGGGAGACTTGCCACTGAGTCTCGCAAGTACAGACAGCATGGGTCCCTGAATTTACGATGGCGACTTATTGGCGGCCTTTCACGTTAAAAGTCATCTTGAGTTTCCCCAGTCCGGCTGTATGTGCATTGAGAGTTAATCCATTTACATTCAAAGCAGACACGTACAGAGGCTGGCTTCCTGCCAGACTGAGCTCTGATGGTCTTTTTGACCCAGCGCTGACCACGACATTCTCCTGCCTGTGCTCCCAGCCACAGCCAGCCTTGACATAATGCAGAGCCATAAACTATCTAATGTTACCCTGTATATTAATGCAGTTTTAGACGCTTGAGGTACACTATACAGGATTTAAACCCAAGTAAGGAGTAATGGTCCAGCTGTGACCAACTCATTTTCTACTAAGGAGAGGAAAAACACATCTGCAAAACTCGACACTTGTGAAAATGTACATTATAGAATTCAAAAGGAAATTAAGTCTTCTGTATTTTTTTTCCCAAGGATTAGAGTTCATAGTGGCCAAGAAATCCCACAGATCTTCTCTAATGGCGTGTCCTTCAAAGCAGATGGGAAGATCTGCATAAACAAAAGCATGAAGAATGATTTTGTTAGGACCTTTAAATATTCCAAGACAAGAATAAAATAAGCTTACAATGAGACTGAAGGTAGCCTGTGAACTGATTAGGATTTTAGTATCTTATAAGGCCTTGATAAATACTTTATAAAGCCAAGCTGCATAACAAATCCAACACATAAAGGAAGACGCATTTGCTACTCCAACCAGGATAAAGGGGCTCCTGACAGGTTCTTGAATGGGTTTAATAATTCAATATTACAACCGCCATGCTTGCAAGGGCCCTGTCATCTCCAAAGGTTCACGAAATATATAAGTTAAACACACATTCAAGTGCTATTAGTCTAGTCCATTACACTGATTAGCAGTAAACACTTTTGTCATAAAACTTAGTGAAATAGAGGCAGATAGTCAGCACGCTGATTCATAACTGGATCTTGATGAAGTACAAAGGCTCTTAGATGTCTGCCTTCTGAAGGAGCAGTGACACAAGCCTTTACTTACAGGACATGTGCAGCCCCATTCGTCAAAACGGTTCACATCTAAACACGGAGTCCTTCATTTCAACTGCAGGTCAGAAATAAATCCAGGCAAGACGGTGTGATTCAGCGGGTGGAGGTGGGGGTGGAGGGATGTGGGAAGCAGAGCAGACCAAACAGACGTCTTTCAGCAACACAGACACCTCCTGCATGTAACCCCTCTGCCCTCCTTAGCCTGTCCACCACCAAGTTTCTCCATCACTCGGGCACTCCACCCTTCCACCTCCACACAAGTGCAGCCTGGATAGAAATGTGTTCACCAGGCATCACTCGTTTTACTATTTTGTAAAGAATCATTTACAATAATATTCATTATTTTAACAAGCATCGGTCGACTGAGGAAGAAGAGTTGGAGGAAAATGAAAGAGCCAGTCATGTGTTTCCACTTTTGACCTTTTTCCTCTGGTATGCACACACCTGGTTCAGTTTAGACTGTTGTTTGTGTGGAAAAGCTGCTGGCTTGCGGTTTTATCTGGAAAGTGGAAGTTTAAGAGTCTCTTACACATGCTTCTCAAAAAAAAAAAAAAAGTATATATAAATATATAAAGTAGATCATTTAAATGCACTGTCATGCCAGTAATAAAATACCATTAAAATAAAGCTGCTGTAGAAAATAACTGACAGGTGAGACTCCAGAACATGACCTGCAGACTGGCTGCATAACAGGAAAGTCTGAATGAATATTTCCTGGTCAAATAAGTACCTGTCTTTGTTACAAGGGCTGCACTGGTCTAAAATGACATTTTAAAGGCATACTTTATCCCAGGCTATGTGAAAATGTATGTCAGATGTGTTGCCTTGATAATGGTAAGGGCAAATCACGGCCACCTCCGACTCTGATCTCCTCATCTGTTTCCTATTGGAGGAAGTGATGCTGGCAGGAAGGCAGCAGCAGATGAAGGCGGGCTGGGATAGAAAGATGGTAAAAGACAGCTAAGAGGGAAAGAAACAGGAAATGACTGTGTGACCCACTGGGCCCACTTACAACCGTGCCAGAACCCCCTGGCCACAGCCAACCTACTGCGCCAGCAATTTTCATCACCTGCTGTTTCTGGTTCCTCCACATAAATCAGGTGCTCCTAAATAAAGCTCTCTTTCGCACAAACCGCAGGGAGTCAAAGGGGAGGCTGTATGCTGAAAGAGCTGCACCAAAACCCAGCAGCCGTCCGCCTGCGTGAGGGCCCATGACAGAAGAATGCTGCTGAGAACGGCTTGAGATGGGCAGAGAGGTGGGAGTGCCCACCAGCCCCCTGTTGGCTCAAAGCACAACTTCATTATTCCAGAATTTTAATTAAAAGAAAGGAACCATTCAATATAAAATTGCTGCATCATTTTATTGCTTTTTTTCTACTTACCAGTTATTAATATGAGGCTAATCCACAGGGAAGCAGCTTTGCTGCTCCTCACTGCCCCCTGGCAAACTGAATAGGACTGCAGTCCTGATCTGATAAACCAAGAAATCATTTCTGAGTCCAGCCAGAGCGCTTTACAGTACCTTCAGCGCTCCCTGGTGATGGATTAATGCACTGTTGTTGTCATTTTATTGCCGTTTTACTACCCTAGCGCAATTTACCAGGCTTTATGTGACTCCGCTGTCCGGTAAAGGCACGCGCAGGCGCATTAGGCCGACATTCCAAAACAAAAAAGCTGCCTTTCCTTCAGAATACAGCACGTGCGCTCCTCATTGACTTGACGCACAGAGTTTGTGCACTAAATTAGTGAAACAAATATGAATTTTTTTCGAGTACAAATACTGTGCTCAACAAGCAAGCTGTTCAAAGACTCAAAAGGGATTTTTTTCTCTAGCTAAATATGCTGTTGTGTTCCACTTTCTCCACCAGGGGGCAACATCACATACCTGTTTCATAGTTTCTACCTCTTATGGCCTTCAATTTGTTTAGTGATACATTGATGTTATTGTGCTCTACATTACCAAGTATATAAGTTTAGTTTAATTACCAAAAATTGATTAACTTTACATTTTAATAGCAGGTGTTAGAATCAAATAAATAGCTTTGACAGTTATATATATCATTTTAATGTCTAAATCTTTAATCTATTCAGGAACCTTTATTACAAAATAGGATTACAAACCACGGATAAACAAATTTCAGGGTGTTATTGCAACACAACTATAAAGAGAATGGGACCCTCCCACTTAACTAGCTGATGAAGAGATGTTGTAACATGTTTAGACCATCTCATGCAATATCATTTACCTTATGGTTTGAGGTAAATATATTGTTAAAAGCAAACCCCCACAAACAAAATGCTAAGTAACAATGACAAAAGATGATTTTTTTTATCTGCATCTTATTTTAATATCTTAATGAACATATGTAATTTTTAGATTTTTTTCATTTTTATGAACAATAGAAATTAAAGATGTAGTAATTCACTTTCCTCACCTTTCAGTTCAAGCCTCAATTTTGGGATTTTGGCTTCGGTTATATTTGTACATAATAGAAAAACAACAAAATAAAAAAAATAATTAAAAAAATATATTTTAAATTTGCCAATAAGCAAGTAACAATGAATAAAAACCTATCAGTTTGCTTATACTATAGCTGGTGTAATGAAATAAAGCAATGAATCTTTCTTAAATATACACAATGTGGATTTGACACTTTAAACACATACTGGTATGCAGTAGGGATGCCACGATTCACTGTCTGCACGATTTGGCTCAATGGTTTAACATGCGGTTCAGTTTTAAACCGAGAATTGAGGCATCCCAAATATAAATATATGTTCTTTTAGTGAACAGAGTTTATAAAAAACTGTGAAGTTTCTAGGTTAGTGTCTCAATGGTCATTGCAGAAAGAATCCACCAGAGGGAGCACACATTCTGTCATATTGAGAGTAAGATGATACAAAATTGAAGTTAAAAAATAACATTTTAATAATAAACTGTTATCTTGTCTAAAAAATTGAAATTTCAACATTTTTACTCTTGATCCATTAAAAATACACATAATTCCACAACCCTGACCTAGAATTGGGAAAATCTTGGCAAGATATGAAAGTAAAATTCTCTAATTGTTCCTTTCACATCTTTGGAGAAGTACAAGGTTTGTAAGGACCTATAACCTCCGAGTCTCTAGAGATCTGAGAGCTGCTGATCCATCAGTCTTAATGGAAAAGGATAAGTTTCAGCCAGAGACAGAGAGAACAGACAAAAGCAGGACGATTGATGATGGACGCCAAAGTCAAACTCCTGTCTGTGAGACTTTATCTAAGCTGGGTCGTGGTTAAGCTAGTCTAGGATTTGCCCTGGGCCAGGGTCATTCATGTAAACACACCCAACATGCGCAGCCATTACTCCAGATCCACACCACATCTCAAAATCGAATTCTTTCTCTTAAGCTTTTGAAGTTCCCTCAACCCCTTCCCACAGACAGACTTTTGCACGTCTAGCTTTTCCTTTTAGCGCAAAGCTGTAGGTGATGAAATATAGAGTTGAGACCCGTTACATGTTAGCTTAGCAGATAAAAAAGGTGTAAATTATCAGGGAGTCTCTGGCCAGCCTTATTTATGAGAGCCCTGTCAGGTGTTTAGGTGTTGGAGTGAGATGGGAGACTAAAACTGTTTACTTCGTTGTAAATCAGGTCATACTGGCCACATCTGTTTGGACAGTGTCTGTTTATGCATGTGTGTCTGTTCATGGCCTGTTATTTTTTTTGCTCAGAGACTGTGAGAGTCTTGGTTGTGATAATGTCATGGAAAAAGTGTTAATGCTTTGTGCTGCATGTGTTTGCAGGCGCAGTTTGTTTGGAGGCTGTCACGTCCGGTACAGACGGAATTAAACACCAGCATTATGCTGTCGGACTAACAAACATGCCTTTTATGGATCCCCTCAACACGTCCACCTGCTGTCACCATTTTACATTATGAGCAACCATGAAAAGTATTCAAAGCTTTTCCTGTTTCTCTTCTGATGTCCCTGTTTGTCTTTATCCCAGACGTATAACGTATAGGTGAATGACTGTGAATATAGCTATCACTGTCATTCTGCACATAGTTAGGCCTGTCACACAATGATGGATGGTGGCTTTCAGACAGAGGAACTGCTGCTAACAGGTTGCACAGACCCAGTATATGTTTCCATTATTCCCCCACAAGGCACTTTTTACAGGGAAAGCTGTGCTTCCCTTCATTTTTTGCAGTATTGTCCGTCCTTTGACTTGGCTGACAATGCCTTGGGACTTGTTCCTCCTAAGTTGGAGAACACCTCTTCTTAAAGGGAGAGCAAAGAAAAGGGTGGTTAGAAACAAAGTGGATCAGATGTGACCCGAGTTAAGGTTGAAAGGGGTTAAGAGCATGAGACAGAGAACTCTGAAGAGAGATTGAGAGGATAAAATGACAGAGTGGAAGAAAATGAAGGCGAGGGACGACGATGATGCGCTGGAGGCAGGTACATCTGCGTTCTCTCCAAACACAGCATAGACCCTGTCTTAGGTGTCTCTATCCCAGCAGCAGTCTTTGGCAGATTTATGGTCTCTGCTTAAATGTGTGCCTCTATGCAGCCGGGATGAGTTCAGAGCAAGAGACATAAGGTACAAGACAGAGAGGGTATGCGAGTAAAGGTGAAGGGCAGCAAGGAAAATAGCAGCCATGTTGCATTCCATCGATATCACAACCCCGGTCTCCGCCATATTTCATCTGTCCTCTTTCGTTTCATCCTTCCCTTCTTTCCTCTCCTCTCTCCCTGTCTGTCTCATCAAGCTGTTCTTCTCTTGGCGCTCTTGGCCCTTCCATTGCACCGATGTCCCAGACTTTAAAGCCCTCTTGGGGAAAAGGGCGTAAATCTGTCTACCCGTCTCAGGAGATTTCCTGGGGCTCAGCAGACTCAACAAAGGCAAGCCAGTATGGCGGACCAAATGCTGCGCGCGCACACACGTAGTGTGTTCATCACAGCATTCTTGTTCTGCAATCTTAATTTGAACTCAACCAGACGTACCTTGCAAAAAGTTAACCGAAAAGTTTAAATCTCTAATTGTTTTTTAGATGCAAAAAAACATTGAATTAGCATTCTCATCCATGCTATGCTTGATTCGGGAACTCGCGTGAAAACATAGAGGAACTCACACCTCCTCCACAAGCCAAGTAGCAGGGAAGCTGGTGTTTGTGTTTGTGTGTGACCAAAGACAACCCTGCCTCCAAACCTTTTGTCCAGAGGGGACGTGCAGACAAGATTGTCCTGTGTCTCTTTTTCCACCCCCAGTTTCTTCTCTCCCTTCTCCGCTCTGCTTTATTACACTTGATTCTGAGCTGTTCCTGAGATGGCTCAGATAGCAGCTGAAGCTAAATTGCCCGTCATAAAGCATCTGCAATAGCAATGGAGCTCTCTGCAAGGGACTGCTGCAAGGGGAACACGGTGGTTAGGATCTCACTATGAAAATACAGAGCCTTATTTTAATCTCTAAATGTAGAATATGAACTCTGTTTCAACATCCACAAATCACACGGCCCTTCCTTGAACATTAAACGATTCTGTTGCATGATCGATTCTCTGAGTGCCTCCTAAATCAGTTTTATGCTTAAAATATTCAGGAACATTTGGCTATTTGAGTGTGTGGATTTTGTGGAAAAGTGATGGAAAATCAAAAGTAAAATGGTCTAATGGGATTTCGGGATGCCAAAATGCTTCTTCATGATACTGCTAATTACTCACACAAGACAGGCTAGTTAGAGTGAGATGCTTTGATTTATGAGGGAGTCATATATTTGGCTTTGCTATGTTCCTGTCAAATGCTTGACAGATGGATGACTGTTAGGCTGTAATTGGCCATCCTGTTTGTATCTTTTCTCATGTACCAACAAAGTCACTTTCTGGCCTTGACTGTAGAGGGTGCACGTGTGAACGGACCTCTCTGTGAGAATGACTCTTTCCTTTTTTCAACGCAAGGAAGAAGTGAGGAATGGGACAATAATGTTTATGGAGGAGAGACACTCCAGAGGTTATTGCAGTGTGTTCTGTCTCGAACTTTCCGCTGCAAGTCTGATCAGTTATGTTGCTGCAGGGCCCTGTGCTGACTCAGACACACAGCATCTGTGTGTGGCATTTGTAGCTGGAGAGCTCCCAACTTTGAGCCAAAACAACTCTCCAAGTTGCCAAATGTATCTCGACAAAGTTTTGGAGCAGTCAACACTTCTCTACAGCCAAAGTTAGACAAATAGAGTCACAGAAATGTACTGCATTCAAGTGGGAAAATCCCTCTTAGCGCCAGTCCTGCTGTCCACAGTGTTTTCAGTCAGAGCTGTTATATTATTGCTCTGCAACCAACTGTGAGGGAAAAAAATTCCAAGGGACCACAGGAGCAAGACAGGGCCAGGAGCCTGCTTGGCAGGCGCTCTGGTGTGATCATCATCTCTGGGTAGAGTGACGCCCCTCACTTCTGCCTCCCCTCTGCCTCCCAGCGAGGTCTGCCCCGTGACAGATGAGCCCAATGACAGCAGGACGAAACAACCTGCAATTGAACATTCCCTTGTGATCTGTCAACGTCCGTGGTGGCGTTTCTCTGAGGAAAACACGCAAGGACACCCGCTCTTTCACACACACCCTCGCATTAAGTCATTTCAAAAGTATCATGAGAATCAGGGGAAGAACCGCCTTCTGGAGCTTGTGAAATGCTTCAGATAACTGCTGAAGGTGTCTGTGCGTGCCCTGCTTTTCATCTGCACGGAGCTCATTTCGTTAGTTCAGAACTGCTGATATCTGCAGGCTAGTTCTTTGGCGGGAACCAGCTGCTTGCACTGTGCTGCCTTTGTTTTGCATTTGTTCTTCTCCTTTGGTGCTGCAGTTCTTAGCTCTTGCCACAAGGTGTCACTTTATCCATGAAGAGCTCAAGGCTTTCAGCTTGGCAGGGGCTCTATTTTCCGCTGTGGTGGCAGTGCTGTGGTGTATCACAGCAAAGCGAAATAGGAAAAATGAATATATAGTACATAAATGTGTTTGCCGCATACAGGGCTTAATGAAGTCAGTCTTGCCAGTACATTAGGAACAAAAGGAGCAAAGAGAAAGGCAGTGAAGGACAGTTCCCAAACAGTTCCAAAATAAAAAGGGGAGATAAAATATGAATGGCGGATCTCCTCAGTAAAACGCAGTTCGGGGGGTGTCAAAGTGGGAGATTTATTCCCAAAGCAACTGCCTTTTTATGATCAAGTCCCTCCATACTGGCAAACAGCAGAGTGTTGTAATATGGCATGTAAAGAATGGGATTCACTTGAAGCAGTCCTCCATTTTTCATGTTTAAGTAGATAGAATAATGACCATTGACTTCATTGCGCTTGAATCACTCAGGTTGGCTTATTTTTCTGTGCAAAATGGAGGATGAAGATGAATGAACTTCATACATGACTTTGTGCAGTCCAGAGTTTTATATCATCTCACATAAGTTAGGGCAATAGCTTGGCATTATCCTAAATCTGGAGCAGGAGCTGGCTCTCTGCTCGATATGTATTAGTGGAAATTATAAAACAATCCAGCTGTCCTCACTTGCTTGTTGCAAACTAATGATCGCTTGACTTCCGAGCCATAAATGCATGCTGCAAAATTAATTGTTTCAGTCAGTCAATTGGTCAATTTCAAAGCTATCAGGCTTTGCTCTGGATCATGTGCATTCTCTGCCTTCCCCTTCAAGATGAGCCTGGAGAATACCAAATGATTTATGGCCTCTGTGTGTGCTGCATACATATATAAACACTATACACACATGCTGACAAACATGAGCGCTTGGAGGGCAAACACACAAAAATTGATGGAGCCACACACACACAAAAACACACAAACACACACACAAGTTTTCACGCAGCACACCCGCACACATTCCTTGAAGGATGAATCACAGACGGATCACGTGAGGATGCGCAGAGGATCAGCTCACAAGGAAGTCTTCCGTTGTGTGCTGATTATAGCGATGACACATTGGGCTAAACTTAGCACACCAAACACAATCAGAAATGATAGAGATTTTTTGTCAGCTCGTTGATTCAAACGAGTGAGATGTGGGAAGAGACAAGGAGAATAAAATAACCGTGTGATTATAATAAATACAGGATAGTTATTCTACATGAGGATTTTTCATATAAGAGTTTTTCATGCAAAAGTGTGCTATAACATACAAGCTCATGTAAACTGGAAGCCAAGTGCAGAGGCTTGTTGTTAGCGTGTTGTTCCTGTGCTGTGGCTTGTGGGCCTGTCTGCAGGGCTGATCGATGGTCTTTTACTGCTTCCCCAGGATTATCGGTTGAGTTCACCGGGAGGGGAAGGTAATTCATCAGAACACAGGGAGAGAAAGAAAGGAGTGGGGACAGAGAGAAAGGTATGGAAGGATGCAGGGATATATGTGTGTGTGTGTGAGCGCTTGTCTGTGCGGAGGGGGGGATGAAAATGAAAAGAAAGATAAGAGAAGACAGAGGTAAAGGTGTTGGGGAAAACACAAAAGGAGAGTGAATGAGTAAAGAGAGCAAGGGATGCAGGCAGAAGGGTAAAGAGGGAGATCTGGAAACGTAGAACCGTTAGAGCTGCAGAGGTATAGAGCGAATATTACAGAGGGATGGAGAGGCAACCTCAGACTGAACCCTCCTTATGCAAGATATTTATTATCAAGCAAATGCATGGCAATACTTTTTCTGAAGCAGCAGAGGAAACATCACAACTGGAGATGACAGGAGCTCCTCTCATTTAATTTTGGCTTGTCTTTCATTATTTGTTTCAAAATAAAAATAAAAAAGCTGTACTTACAATTACACATAATACATCATCAGAGATGTCTAATAAAATTACAGCACATAGTGTTAAGACACCATCATTTCAAAGATTGTTCTATAAAAAACACAGTTTTCAACCTGGAATCACAGTAAAACACCTCCAAATACAAATGTGCAGACACAGATGTTTGCTAAGCTCCCTGAGGTTATGTGCATTTTGTGATTTTGTGCTAAAATAAAACAAAAATTTGGTACAGGGAAGGGAGATTCAGCGCCATCATCCTGATTTTTAACATATGCAAGCCTGCTTAGGAGGAAGACGCACTTTTCAGGGGGTGTTTCACCCATTTTTCAATGCAGATGTGCCAGGTGTGCTTTCATATCTGCACAGAATAAAACAGTGACCAGTCACGTAGCAATATAAGGAACAAACAGGACATTGCTGTTTTATTCCACAAATTGAAGATACTACCATAAAATAAGTTCGACTGTTTTCATCATTTGAGCTTGTCTTTTTATGTTTTTTTTTTTTTGGCTCTCTGCTTACAAGATATCATTCCTTCTGTCTCTATCTCACTCTTCACAAATAGACTGCTTTTCCTCTTTCCCTCCTTCTCCCCATTGATGGATGAACAGATCATGTATATCCAATCTAGCAGTGCTACTGATGCGGTTAGGGACTATGACAAGTCTCCAGGCGGAGAAGCGAGCAGAGCGAAGCGAAGGAACGGGGTGACGAAGAGGACACAACATCTGGAGTACACGCAGGAGAAAAAGAATGCAGCAGAGAGCTGGACTGCGTAAAGTGTCTGCTCAGAGCCTAAAGTGAGTGTGTGGAAAGCAAACATGCACCCTTTGCCCTGCCCTCGGCTACTGTGTGGGTCCCTGGCAGAAAGTCAAAACCCTTTGGGTCTTGAACCCTATATTTTCTCATGAAAATTATACGCTTATGTCTGATTGCATTGACCTTTTTTTGCTTCAGAAGTCCAGAATTATCGATAGATTTTATTATATATATATATATATATATTATTATTATTATTATTATTATTTTTGCTTCAAAGTGTTGAAAATGGAGATTGATTAAACACCTGGCTGATAAAATGCATCCCAGCTTCTGAGCAGTACCTATCATCAGCCACTAGGGGGTAATGTTACTCTCACAGAATTCAAAGGAGCCACTGTGTTACTGAATGAAACTGCAGGGCTTACCTCAATGTCAGACAGCAGTGGTGACTTCCAGCTCCATAGTGGCTGCAGGGTTGATGATAATGCTCTACAGCCACAATACGGGGTGAATTTTAGTGGTGTGCATTTGAGTGTTTTTTTTTCCTTTTTTGGTCTTCATCTTTCTTTATTCTATTCTATTCTATTCTATTCTATTCTATTCTATTCTATTCTATTCTATTCTATTCTATTCTATTCTATTCTATTCTATATTTGGACCTTTACAAATTGTGGAAAAAAAAAAATCAATAGACGATAAAATCCAACAAAAAAAAAAAAGCTAATCTGCAAATACCTTGTTAGAAAAAATTAAACTGTGCAATAAAAATGCTTTAATTTAAAAGAGCCGTAAAATAAAATTAAATGCAGAAGCAAAACTAAAACATATATTTGAAAAGCCAAAGACAGAAACATTTAAAAGTAAAAAATACACTTTTAAATAAAGGAAAACACAAAAAAGTTAAAATCACTAATTCAGTTATAATAATTAAATAGTAAAATATATGAAGACTAAGCAGTTCACTTGTTTTTTAAATTATTTTTGTATCATATTTTATTATTTATATATTATATTGATAGATACATTATAATTATTTAAAAATTAAAACAAAAAGAAAAAAAACACAAAAGGAAAAATCTAAAAATAACATTAACAGAGGAAATTAACAATTAAAAAAAAAAAGAAATATCATATTTGTTATATGTTTTTAAAAAAAGCATAAAATCATTATTAATACCACTATTTATCATCCCATTAAGAAACCAAAAAAAGAAAAAGCTGCTGTTTAACTGTGATGCTAATTCCTTTTTTTTAACACTTGTGTAAGTTAACCTGAAAAAGATAAAACAGGGTTTTGACTGGACAAATACGACACTTTGTCATTAGATCTGATTAGCAACAAAAGAAGGAACTATGACAGATTTGAGAGAGTGCATACATCACAAAGGTGAGGAAGCTGTCTTTTGAGCAAACCTGTAACTGTCTGACCTTCTATAGGTGAAGAAGGAAAGGGTCAACCCACTTGCCCTCTTCCCAATCTATATTAACGTCTTTAAGTCTACATTGAAGACTCTTTACCTTCACTTTGGTGGGACAGGTGTTACACAGAGATAAACACATCCACCAAAAGAATAAACAAAAAGTGAGAGTGGGTGAGTTTATCTTACCTTGCCCCTTCACCCCTTCATGTTTCTTGCTGTCTTCTTGTCTCAGACCCTTGCACCCTTCACCTCAGCCCACACCCGCGCCTTCAACAGAAAACACACACGGAGGAAGAGACGCTCGAAAATCCATCTCCATTTTACATGCACTCAGCAAAACAGCAGCCATTTTCTGAAATGCAAAATCTCCCACACCCCCACCTCTTGATAATAATCAAATTTGGTCTCATCTTTTCATTTTCTCATCTCTCCTCCCCATCTGTGTGGTGTAACTCGTTTCTTTCTCATTCTTTCCCTCATCATCCCTCACTGTCACTCTGCAGCTCTAAGCCATTGACCTCCGACCTCCAGGCAGGTTCACCAGCAGGTCATGAGCCTGGCGGGGGGAGAGGGGACAGGAGGTCTGTTATTGGGAGATGCCAGCTTCCTCCTTTGGCCATGGATACAGCCCTCACTGCTGCTGCCATAGCAACTGGACAAGACGGCGGAGAGAGCAGACTGAGCCGAGCCGTTGGGATGGAGCTGTCTCTTCTGTGATCTGGCTGTAACCTCCACTGGCAAAAGCACACTCGCACATGTCCACGTCCACAGTCACACTGGCATGCACATGTAATGACAAACGGGCGCACATACCCAATTCCATACGTGCTTGCAAGATCTAATCAAATTTCTTATTTGGGCTGCCAGCTTGTGCTGGAAAATACTTTTTCACGATGCAAGATTGATGGGCATTACGTGTTGGTTGCAATTAATTGCTGCATAATTAGACTTACAAGTTATTTATTGAAGCAATTTGGAGAATACAAGAGCCTGGGGATATATAAAAACCATTTGATCACGAGCTGCATAAACTTTAAAGATGTCTTCTTACAAGGAGTATTTGGATAGAAATTAGCAATCAAATCTACCCCCAAAATGTTTCCCATGTTAATAAAATGATAAACGATAATAAATCTGGACTGAAGTGAATGAAGTCTCCCGAGGTCATGGAAAGGTGAGGGTGAGACATGGAGTAATGAAAAAAACTACGATGGAGGAGGAGATTGCACTTTCTGCACATTTTTTTCGGTGTGCAGGTGTGTGAAGCTCTGAGCCAGCATGCTTCGTTTGCAGCAGACCCTCGGGGGCCAGGAATCCGTCCAGGTGGTGTCCCATCACAAAACAGAGGTGTTAGAACCTCCGTCGCTTTTTGTTTTCTTCATTTTTTCCAAATTTAGAGTGATGATTTTCACGTATGCACAAACTTTCTGCATTCGTTTTTTCTGTGTGCACTCACTCTCATCACTTTTTTTCTTCTTTACTTTCTCTAATGTTAACTTTCCATTCTCAGTGCTTTCTCTGGTCTCTTTCTCTCTCCTTAACTCCACCTCTCCTTGCTCAAACAAATATGATAAATGAGGCTATTGGTGTCGCTCTCAAGAATGAGCTGTGATCAGAGAGCTTTTGATGTTTGGCAGCTTTAATGACGCCTCTTGATGAATTGATCTACAGTAATTTTCACTTCATGTGACACACTGTTTTGCCATTGAGCTTGTACTCACTCAGTGTTGTGAATGAATGTTCCATTGAATTGCCAGCAAGTGAATATGTGTGTGGTTTTCTCATTCGTCTTGGCTTGCATTCCTTATCCCTGCCTGTTTGATGCCAGTGTCAGCGTACTTGAAGCTGGTAAACTTTCTCGAGTGCTTCAAGAGGTTCTTATCGCTTTCTTTGTAATAATGAGGAGATCTCATCTCACTGCCACATGTGACTTTGCTAACAGAGGCGATGGCTGCAGACGCAAACACACATCCTCACAGGAGTCTGCCTGCATGCAAATGTGAACAATTAAAAAAAAGTATTGAAAATGCAACACAATCACATGAATTATTTCAAATATGTGAGAATTTCCTACAATATAGATGATGCTATGATATTAAATATTCCAAGGTGGGTGTCTGCTATTTTGCCTGATTGGTTAAATATTTGCTTTTTCTGGTGGTAGATGGAAAAAGTTTGCTCGAAATGTTATTCCCTGACATCACCAATAGGTGGAGCTACATGCATGAATCAGACAATGAAGACACCATGGTCAAATACCCTAAAGCAATAGGAAGAGCTAATCAAATTGCCAGTGTGTCTGTGTCAATTACAAGGGGTCAACTTCATAAGAGGAACAGGCTCAAATCATATTAGCACCTGTATTCTCCGAGCCGTTCCTGAACCTGAAGCAGAAAACATGCAGAGAGGCCAGACCGACCTTTTAGCACCACCGTCAGATGCACAGGTTGATCATGATATGAATATGGGGACTTTCATAGAGTCACAAACTTATGAGATAATAGCCATGTTTGTATTTGATATTAGATAAAAGCTGTTGTGGCTGAAGAATGAACTTTGCCATTTGCAGATCTGGCTGAGATAAATAACAGGCTGATACTCTTACAGTGGCAAGCCACTATCTTATCACTTCCTTTTATTGGACCGATAAAGTAAATGATCTTGCTATAGGCGTGCAACTGTTCAAATTCATTATGAGCCTGCTCAGCCAGGCGACTATCGACATGGCTGCGAGTGTGTGATGAATGCAGCCGAATCTGTGAAATGCGCATTGTCCGTGGAAAAAACAAACCCCAACGAGGGGTTTTTATAGCAATGCAAAGATGCACAAAGTCTGAAAAATTGTTGAGTTTCTTTAAATCAAATGAAAATGCAAATTTGAAATTTTAGATAAATATGAAGCAGGGAGAAAGTGGGGTCTAAAAGAAGTAATTTACATGTTTTTAATCAAGGAAATATGCATAAATGAGCAACAAGAATTATCTGTGCAGCATATCAAGAATGGGGGGAAGGGGATTATACATAATATAGATATGTGGAAAAAAAAAATAATAATTTGAGTCTTTTTTATTAGTGATGGTATTTTGGCCAGTGTGAATGGAAGGAAAACCTGTTGTCAAAATCTTAAAGAATATTTCGAACGTTCGGCTTTTTCAGAGAGTATCCACCTCAGAGTTGATTTCAAAGGTAGTTAGATCAGCAAAACAAATGGGTTAATGAACAAGGTTTGGAATGGTCCCAGAAGGAGCATCTATCTTTGTGGTGAGTGGCAGCTCTGTCAATGAGCGCCATGGCAGTAATGCACTGGTATTTAGGAGGGCGGCGTTGTGCTTGTGTGTATGTGTGTATCGTCTTGCATCCAGACGTTTGGCTGTCCAATCCAACGGATGCTCTTATACAGGATGTTGTTAAGTATAACTGAATGGGAGTGTTTTGCACACCAGTCAGAGCTCTGTCTCCTGTATTAACATTATCTGGAGTCTGAACACATTCCTCTTTCCTGCCTCCACTCAAATAATAATGGTCCATAATCCCTACCAAGCCAACTTGGCGGTACTGCCGAATTTACAGAAATAATGAGGACTAATAGAGCCAATATCAATCCATTTGACCACTAAATCAAAAATGCAGCTGATGAAAGTGATGGATGTAATGTTTCCCTCCAATTTTCAGAGTCATAAAAGATTAAATAAGTCTCTTGGATCCAGATTAAGCTTCGGTATGAGCTCAACAATCACGTCAATGTTGAATCTTTTTTTGAGTTACTGTCTTTAGTCTTTGAGTTTTGCTAATATAAGACGTTTTTAGACTTTAATGATAGGATGAAACACATATTGTGACATAGGGGGAGATTGGAGATATTAGGAAAAACAATCCACTGACATTGATGTTGATTTTAATAAAACTGACGAAGCTGCAACTAGAGTTTTATTAAGTTAATTGATAAAATATGTCTAGATAGAGATAAGATTAAACAAATTAGGTTTGAGGAGTTGTGCTTGTGTCTTTATTTACAACACATGTAAAAGAATAACAGTTCATGCACTGCAATTTGATACTTGCAAAAATTTAAAGACATTCAAGATATTTTACCAGGTTTTAAGTTCTTTTTACTTATATT
>NC_050518.1:9010745-9020285 GCF_002922805.2 Oryzias melastigma | reverse complement strand
CCAGTTAACAGTCGTGCTGCTGCATTCTGGACTAACTGGAGACGGTTGAGTGAGTAGATAGTGATAAGATTAAACAAATTAGGTTTGAGGAGTTGTGCTTGTGTCTTTATTTACAACACATGTAAAAGAATAACAGTTCATACACTGCAATTTGATACTTGCAAAGATTTAAAGACATTCAAGATATTTTACCAGGTTTTAAGTTCTTTTTACTTATATTTGCTCTACGCTTTTTCAAGCTTTCTCAAAATCAGCAGGGTCAAAATTTTAGTTGTTTTGAGAGCTAGAATACAAAAATTAGGAAATTAGCATTACAATGAGTCATAATCCATCTGCTCCACACTTTGGACTGTTAAAACACCTGGTTTAAGACTCAAAGAAACTCCACTTGCCCTTTCATTGATTGTTCGGTTTTATGTAATTTTATTCCTAATTTTAGTAAATATTGACAAGTTGGACTGGCATTCGTGGTCTTTAGTTTGGAAAAAAAATGTAGATTTAGGTTCTCAGAAAAAGTGCTTGTTTCAGATTTTATTAAAATGGGCTGGCTAAGATTATATTCTCATTTTGTTTATGTTTTGTTCTTAAACGAGTCAGAAATCCTTGTTTCTAGATTTTGATAAATATCTTATCATAAGATTTCTTGTTATTAAAAGTAAAAATGACTTGGACAGAACAGTTTACAACTTTCAAGTAAGTTTCTTCTTAAGTTTTGTATTCTATTCTTAATTTTAAGTTACCTCATTTTACTGTGTGACTTCATATTAGAGAATCAAATTTAGTTAAAGTTGATAAGATGACAGAAACTGCAAGTTCAGTTGTACTGCTTTTCTAGAGGGCACTTATCTTTCTTCACTCTTTACATTTTTACACTTTATTGAATTTTTATTTTTACTTACATAAACATGATTTCTCCAGCTCCTAACTTTTTTGCCTTGAGATGGTTCAGAGTTTTTGTAAGTTTCATTTCTGTTCTCTCTGACCCCACTAGCCCCAGCAGATTGTCATCCTTATACTAAGTAGAGGTGTAACTACAACCAGGTCAGTCTGTCTGAGGCAACTGGTCAATTGAATTGAGTCGACCCATACCATTATAAAATCATTTCCAAATAAATTAATTATAACATTAGATATTGGAAAATACCTTTTGGATTGAAGTACCTTAGATTTGTGTTATTATAACTGAAAATGACCAAGTGCCATCACAGCTGTGTGGAAACACTTTATATTTTGCAAAGACATTTGGCCATGGACTGTGGTAAAATTTTCTAAAAATGTTCAATTTGTATTAATTTTATGTGTAAAAGCAACAGTGGAATAAACTCTATGAAACCAAAACATGATTGGATATATTATTGATTCTAGTTTACTTGTTTGTTTGTACAAATATTTAATTTACACTTGATTACTTTACAAGAAATACAAGGAATGTGGATAACTTCACTGACATTGTTCACTACCAGGTATTTATCTCTGAGTCACACTGGTTGAAGTTTTGGCTAATTTGTTGGATCGATTTTAGGTCAGATTGAATTAGATCAAAATGGACCAAAATCAACTATGAAATATATTAGCAACCACAAATTATGATATGAATCAAATCATTGTTAAAATGAATTATTACACCTTATTCTGCTCAAAGTGAAAGATATTTTCTCTTCATAGTTGTCCAAATGCACAATCAGTTCAGGGGATTCTACAGACAATTGTTGGATTTAACTTGTTACATCATTATTAAAACATAGTCATGACAGAGTGGTCTCATTGTGACATAATTGGACCAAAATAGAAATTAGTCTGCATGGTGGAGAAGTGGCTAGCATTCTCACCTCACAGCAATAAGGCCCTGCATGGTTCAAATTATAGCTATATCCTTTCTGTTTGGACTTTGTTGTGCCTGTGTGTGCATCTGCTACTCCAGCTTCCTCCCCAGTCCAAATACATGTCTTTACAGAAAGTTTACTGCCCTCTAAATAACTTCCTGGAAATTATGAAGTGTGTTTGTTGTTGATTTACTGGTGACCCTCCTCTGAAAAAAGTGATGTTCCAAAAGAATGAATGAGCATTAAATAGTATAAATGGTTACAACAGGCAAGCTAACAAACAATCTGTTTGTTAGCTTGTTAGAGTAGTTTTCTCTTATTTCCAACTGTGCTTTATGCAACAAAGTGGGGAAAAAAAGCATGTGAAGATCCTATGAACATGCATAAAATTGAGTGAAAAAGTGGGAAAATTGAGAAGAAAAAAATATTTTTAAAAAATTATTATATTGTACACTTAGCCTTTGGTCCACTCATTCCTGGGACATGTGAGACTTTATCCAGGGACCCATGACATTCAAAAAAAGCAACAAATTTAAAATAATGTAAATACTTCTGCTCGGGTGAAAATCACCTGGCGATAGTACTCTTGGGTTAAGAGCCTGTTACCTGTTAACATGCAGGTGAACAGTGTTTGTCTTAAAGTAATTTTAATAAATACCAATAATACTAAAGATGCATGTATGCTTACTGGCCAACAATGATTTATAAAAGAAACATACCTATTTATAAACCATTGAACTGATATTAGTGTCTTGTTAATTTGTCTAACATACACATTCCAGAGTCATAGTACAACCTAAAAGCAAAATGAACATTGACAGACATATTTTGTATTTTGGCGTACTCTGATAGAAGTCTTTAAGCTAATAATACATGGTGCTCACATCACTTTTACAGTTTTGGCTAGTGTATTTGTAAACTTCACAAAAGTGCAAACTTATGACAAAACTTGTATTTTTATCCTGTCATGGATGTGTGGCAGACTTTTGTAACACTCTGCAGGAAAGTCTTCCTTGCTGACTGTGGTCTTGGCCAGCACTCAGACACCAGAAGCCTCATGCCTGCAACAGAATTCGCCCTGCAGAGTACAAATCGCAGTCAGCCAACTGCATTAGTGATGCTCCTATGCCCAGCGGCTCCACTCAGGAAAAAGGAGGAGACATACAAGCCTGCTGCTTCTGTGCGAGTGTCTGCTGGCTGCAGCCACACGGTCGCACCGTAGACGCTGATGCTTCCCAATGAGTGAGTGGGCAGGAGACATTAGTGTACAGGCAGACACATAAATGGCACCAAGATGAAATCAATTAGACTGAGAGAAAGGTCATTAGGCCCTTGGATGGCTGGTGGTCAAAGTGTAACGCTTATATGGTGTGTTGTGTCAGCTGTCAGTGTGTGCCCATGTGTGTCTTCAGCATTGCCTGTTTGAACAAATGCACTTGTAGGTTCAGCTGACTGGTCAAGCAGAAATTCTCGTCAGGATCAGACCTGCTGTGGTATCACGATAGTGTCCCACGAGTTCTGATGTTCGGTGGTGAGTAATCACATTGGTTCGTGCATGCGTCGCCATTGATTTTGTCTTGGCTCCTAGCTCCCCCAATTATCTCTTACTCCAGGCTGCCAGTCCCTTTGCTGTCAGGGGGGAAGCCAGAGACCGGGGCCTCAGCGAGCTGTTTGTTTACATTGCTAATTGCTCCTGTTGTTTCCTTTCATTAGCCCAGGCTGAGCTATTGGGTTGCCTCACTCAACTAAGTGCTCTTAGCCTTCTGGTCCCCTTGCTTATAGTAAATATTGGCAATGTGTACAGTGCCTCCTAACATATGGCAGCAGACTGGAAATGATAGGCTCTGCTGGTGCAGTACTGTTTTATACAGAGCCCCACGGTGCAATGTTCTGCTCCGGTTGTGTCTAGTTTAGTGTTGTTGTAGTGTCACAAGTCACATAGTTATTTGCTTGAGTTGGCTTGACTGAGGTGGGGGATGAAGGAAATTCTGCTGCACCTTGGCTGACACCGAGAGAAATTCCCGTCTACCTGAAGGATCACCTCAGAAAGTCATGCGTGTGAGCTCTGTGTTCATGTATGTATTTGAGCACATGCCTCCGGTCTGTTTTCATGTTTGCTCGCCCTCTCAGTGAAACAAGTCAGGAATTAAATGATTGGGTGGCAGATTCTGTTCCTGTGCACACCTTCCTAACACACAAGTACATGCACAATCTCACATGGAGCCACACAAAAACCCACAGCATCTTAGAACACACAACCGTGGCTCCGTAATGACTGCCATTTCTCTCTGTGCCACATTATTAATTAGCTCAATGATCCTTGCCAATGGGACCTGCACTGCAGATTAGAGCACAGAGCACCCACACCCCTGACTTGCTGCCTCAGCCCATCCAAGTTAGGTGAAGAAGGGCCACAAGTGGAGATATGTATGTGTTGCACGTTGAATATTTCTGTTATACATTGTTCTTTTTATCTTCGTGAGTTTGCCTCATCATGTTTCTTTTGTCTTTGGCGGTATGTGTGAGTAAAAAACACCTTGGAATAAGACTATAAATAATGCAAAGGCACTGGTATAAATCATGGTACCACACAGGAAAAACTTTTATTAGACTTTTATTAATTATTATTAGTTTTTGTGTAAGTTCATCCCATAAAGTACATTTACAAGATTCAAAACAATCAGATTATGTTTACCAGTAAACCAGCCAATGATTCTGTCCATGTCCTTCATTACCATGAGTGCTGTAATCAGAAGATCTAATTTCACACCTCTTCCACTTCTGTGTAATTGCAGGGGAGTTTTTTTTCCTTCTCATGTTCCTAAAAATTCCTTTCTTTGTGAAAAGCTTAGTCACTGTGGCATGCAAATGTGAATTGATATTTTTGTCATTACAGGATGAGGAAAAAAAAGGGAGCGAGGTGAGGAAGGAGAAGGCAAACGGCCTCTCCAGATGCTTCACAATTGCACGGAGCAAATGAACATAAATGTCACTGTCAAGCTGAAATGAAGAAAAAATGTGCCACAGCAGCAAACTGTGCTAGAGTTGGAGGACGACAGAACATGTTTTGCATATGAAGAAGTGAATGCCAAAAGAGAAGAAGGCGCTGCACCTGGACAGAAACGCCTGCCCACTCCAAAACAAAGCCCACCCCCTGAAAATGTAGTTTTACACTTCTGTTTATTGCTTTGTGGGGAATGTGGTAAATCTTCTTGACTGTACCCCGTCACATGCTCAAAACACTTGTGGAGCAACAACCCTTGGGCCATAGATGTTTGGCACCCTGATCCTGCCCATCTAATACTACAGCAAATGTTCACAACGCTGTAAATGGGGAGCTTCTCCATGTGTGACGATAGATATGCAGGGCATGCAGTCGCTCCAAGGTGACAGTGAGCAGTGTTGTGATTATTGACTGTGTGACCTCATGCTGACCCCAGCCGTGAGCGAGTAAAGGGCAGGGAGTTAGTGTGTGCCGCACCGCCTGTCATGCCCGTCAATACACTGATGAATGGAGCTGGTGGTTATTAAAGCAGAATTAGAGCGAGAAGAGGGAGTGGGGGGAATAAATGATGGCGCAAATGGTTGTGCAGTGGAGACTGTGGAGCCGGATGGCACAGCATCAGTGTCATCAGTCTTTATTACCCTCCAGGGAACAGAGGGGGAGAGACAGGGAGCGGTCAGTGCCATGCAACCCTCAGCCCTCAGCCGCCTGCAGCACCTAAGTCAAAGCTTTCTGCCAGCCAATTTAGCTTTTATCCTACTTACCTGCATTTTGACGTTAAAAAATCATTATTCTGTCTTACATGAGCATGTTTAATGAACGGGGAGCTGATCTCAAACGAAGGAGGAGCAAATCCACATGCAAGACACATTATGTTTTACCAATCACAGGCTCACAGGCTTCTCTGCATTGCCTATTATTCCCTTACTCTCCCTTGTTTTCCCTACTCCATTTTCTCTCACCGAGGGAGTGCAGGACCCCCACCGCAATCAATCATGGTGAAGTCACAGTGCACAGAGGAACACTCAGGGCACTGCGAGGATAAGCTGGGTGGAAAAGAGAAGGTGGAAAACCTAGAGCTGTTTAGACGGAGGCTTGAAGGGAAGGGGAGGGTGGGATGGGTTCACTGCACAGTCAAGGAGCGGGCACACTCTCCGCCAGGGTGAGTCAGGGATGGGTGGGTGAGCCAGTGCCATCGTTAAAGACCCTTTGAGGCACAGTCCCTCAGCAGAGAGATGTGACTGCATACAGATGTGAGCATGCCATTGATATGCTCCCCCTGTGCTCCTGCTGCTGCTCCGCTCCAGATCTTTTTTCCTAATTAGAAGTTTATTTATTGATACCCCAGTTAATGTCTCTCCTGATTTTGCAATAGGTCTGTCTGCATTACCCGGGAGAATCGTTTACGGCAGTGTTTGGAGCAATACTTTGACCAGTTTTTGGGCTTTCCCCAGGACACACACCCACAAATTAAAAAGTTGAGATAAATAAGAGGAGCCGTTACTTAAATGGGTAATTAGATTTCTGCTTCAACACTTCCCACCGTGGACATTTTTTAAACTGAATCCTAAATTTCGGCATATTTAAATTTTGTATGGAGAAATCCAAAAATGTCCTTTATAAAACCAGAAACTGTATACATCACATTCCTTGTTTTACCCCGCTGTTTACTAGAATTTTCAGCACTGTGCAGCACAGCAAATATTGATAAATGAGGCCCAGTATGAGGAGTAGATGACAGTGATGCTTTTGCAGACACACTAAGTGTAATGCATTTAAGTACAGCCAACATTTTATCAAATAAGTTTATTGTATTACTTACCCGGAGTCAGGGAAACTCATCTATAATAATCCCTTCTTCTTGCATTCCGTTGAAAAATAGCTGCTGCACTGGCGATAACTGCAGAGCATATTAAGAGGAGAGCTACACTAAGAGCATCCAGCATCTCCATACTGGGGGAATTATCTTTCCTGCGACATCAAGGTTGGATAGTCTGTCATAATTTCAAACATACGACCTTGGATATTATAGATAAAACAAGAGTGCTTTTGAATGCAATTTTTGGCATATTTAACATTTTACTTTTGTGTGTGTGGTTTTAATTTATTGTGTATTTTGTTTATTAATACTAACATCAATAGCTCACAATTAACTCTCAACTTTTATGTTTTTACAATATTTTAAATTAACATAAAAAAAAACCTTGCTTTCTCACGCGGACAATCCATCTTCATGGAGCCTTATACAACGGGAACGGAATCTGCATGATAGTGTGGAGCTCCTCTTGTAAAATAACCTTTTACTATACCTTGTAGATTTTTTATGAGGTGAAACTGCATGTTAATGTCTTATCTTTTTAAAAAGATTAAAAAAGTGACCAAACCAGCATTACAAGTATTAAAAGTAAATGTGTTTTGTATTTTTCTTTTTAATGTCACTAATAACTTTAAGGAGGGCTCAAGCAGCTTTTAAGTTTTTTATCACTTTATTTCCCTTGGCATTTTTTTGTGTGAAAAAAATTTCATATAAAACAGACAAAATAAGACAAATGGAAAACAATCCACTAAAACCTCTAGTTCTCCTGTAGACTGTTATCGCCACATTATTATTAATGTCAAAGCTTCAATCTAAACTTCAAATGTTACAAAGGCACATACAATTTTCATAGACAGAGTTCTTGCAGGTTAAAGCATTCTTTAAAAAAAAAAACTTTATTGACAAACAGCATATGACAATAACAAAGTGAATATCTCAGGGGGGGCTAAAATGTGTACAAAATGCATATACATATACATATACATATATATTTAATAAACATATGTAATGTACGAGAAAAAAGAAACATCAATCCAATAACCTTCAGGGTTCAATACATATTAATTTTTTTAAATCAAATTAGTTCAAATTGCCTTTTTGTTTTGAAGTTGTTTGATAATGTTAAAGAACTAACTGATTTCATTTAAAAAATCTTGGAATCTAGGTTTGGAGTTAGACCATTTCGCTTTATGAATATGGAATTTGCCAATAATAAACATCTGTGTAATAAAAATTAAAAATGTGTCAACTTTATCAGTATGGTAACCCAGAATAATGTCTTTATCTAAATATTTTACAGTTTCTTCAGGTATATTTCCAATATAATTTCCAACTTCCATCCAAAACACATTTGTATGTATGCATTCCACAAACAGATGATAAATTGTTCCTTCTTGAGTCCCACAGAATGAACAAGATTGGTCCATGTCAACAGCAAATCTACTAAAGTGTTTTAGCAGGATATATATAATGGAATATTTTAAAAGACACCTCTTTTACTTTGTTATCTAAACAGTACTTATTATCATTATTCCAAGCATCAATCCGATTTATGTCCAATATTTTTGGTCCCAATAAAATCTCCCAGCAGGTAAGGTTTTGGTATGTAGATTTCTTATTTGTTTATTGGAAACTGAATCAAGACAAATATCCACATCGGCTGAATTATTCTTCTTATACTACATAGCCCCCCTGTCTGTGATGTCAGGCAATCCAATAGCCCCCCTCCAACCTCACCCCACCAGTCAATAATCAATCAGAAACAGGGATATGATTTCTGCATTTAATCAAATCATTCACATTTTATTAGAATCAGAAAAAAGAGTCAATATTTAAAAATAACACAAACACTATGCATTCATTGAAGTCCACTCATATTTTAATCTATTTTAAAAGCAATCCCAGGAGTCATTTAATTATGATTTTTGCTGGTTTTAGCAAAAATAAATAAACAGTTGTTTTTTCGACAAAGCAGCACGAGTTCATCAGAAATTTCCCTCGGAGTTGCAAGTGGAACTTTGGGTGCAGAGTTAGTCTTTCTTCAATTCTCATTATTACTTTGTTCACACTGTCACACTGTACGGCTGGAGCTATGCAGATGCCAACTGAGACAAGCAAAACGAAGACGTACGCAGATCTATTTGTCTGTAAGTGAATGCATCAGACTTGAGTGGAGCAGAGAGCTTGTGGCCTGCCGGCTGTAGCACCTATGTTACAGCTACAGGCCTTTTTCTAACAGCATTTTTTTTTTTCGTCTGCTCCTGATTCACAATGATTTAAATAACTAAATACTCAAAAATGCAGTTTAATCTTAACTTCCAGGGGAGACAGGAGAAAAAATATTCTTGAAGTTTCCCTATGACAATTTTTTTTAGTTAAAGAAAAACGTTCTCAGTGGTGTTTTAATTTATGAATATGACGTTTTTAGCCAAAATCCCACAACCTAAATGTCTTAAAAATCAATTTTTCATGTTGATCTGAAGCTTCTGTTTCCAAAGCTCCGTCCCTGACACCCCCCACCCCCGTCTGATTATGATAGCTCTGTGTCTCGTGAAGATCTTCCTGGACTAAACTTTCTCCAAAGCCATATTCTACTCCTTACAGTTCACCAAAGACTCTTTTAGCTAATTATCAAATGTTTATTGATGTTGTTGTAACCAATAAATTCCTTTTTTTGATTTCACGGAGTAGAGTTCTTGGGAAAAAAATGAAAGCTAACATCAAAACAGTCTTTCATTGATTTACAATCCTTAACAACTGCGGTCAAATGAGCCGCCGTTTGCATTTCCGTGGTCACATCAAGAAGCTCCGTGGAGTCTGGTGGAGATTTTCTACCATTTTCATCCCTGCTACTGTGGCAAAGTGGATTTTCAGAGGGTTGGGTATAACCCAAAAGC
>NC_050518.1:9000873-9010656 GCF_002922805.2 Oryzias melastigma | reverse complement strand
GCTCATTTGACTGCAGTCAATGGGAAGATGCCATCTTCTATTCTCCGCCACACGAGCTAGGCACGCAAGCCGGCCCAGATGATGGACTTTACGCATGTACAGCTGAGCTGTTGCGGCGAAAAGAAGGCTCATTAATTCGATTTAAAAGGAGAAATACTCGAAAATGCAAAAACGAAATAATTTCTTATTACATTTGTTCTCTTTCATAAGTAAAAAAGCCAGACATACATGTTAAAAACTCAAAAGACGTGATTTTCATCGGAGGGGGACTTTAAACCATCTGTTCCACGAGCACAGAACAATAACAACAACAGTAGTAAAATCACATTTTTTGAAATGGGCATTTTTTTCATATATGTCTCCCCATCATAAGAAAATGCAACAAGAACATGTTAAAAAACACAATTTTCCTTGGAGTGGGTCTTTAGGACTATATTTCAAACATAGACTGTACTCAACTTTTTACATAAACTAATTTCTCCACATCAGTTGAGGCTAATGTCACTCCTGTCTTCAGTTATTGTAATCAAGATTAGAGAATGAGTATTCTATGAGATGATTCTATGATTCTTGCCATATTAATGATGATTATAAAATAGAGAAGCAGAAAACATATTTACAGCTTGTTGCATTCAGACCGAAACATTTTACATGAATTTCAACCAAACCATCAACTGTAGCACAAAAAGTGTGTCAGCTTGGGCAGATTATATCATCCCTCTTCGTTTCAGCACCCTTGGTGTTCCTGCCCATCTCCCCCAGCTGCTCCTCCAAGTCCAGGTGCTGCGACAGCGACAAACTCATGGATCACAATCAGCCCCCTCGTTCCACCCAGGAACATCCTTGTCATTCTCTCCTCTCTTCCCAGGCTTAGGCTGATCCCATTCCAGTCATCACACAGCCTACAGCTGCCCCTGGCGCCTCACTGAAATGAGATGATCTGATGGCCAGTGCAAATGGCCAATAGCTGTCTCAGCAATGCGCACAAGTCAGTAAAAACTTACAACCCCGTATGTGATTTTGTGGTAATGGCACGTGGCGGTTTTTCCAAATGTGTGTCGAGATAACGAAAAGATGCTAACAAGATCCAAAAGTAGTTCATCCTCTCTTTATCAAGTGGCTTTATGCCCTTCAAATGGGGAGGATGAGCTTTTGTGCATCAGGCATCTACACCAATGAGTTAACTAATGATGGCATTAGTGTGTGTGTCGGTGTGTGAATGACTGCACCTGCGTGCAAATGTGCCTGTGTGCGTTTGTGTCTGTGTGCTGTCATTTGTGTGTATACGTGTGCGTGTGCCTTTCACAGGTGATCAGTCAAGGCTATCCACTCAGCCTTTCTTTCACAGCCCCCTCATTACAGCCCACTATCTCCTCTAAACACCTGCAACCCACAGCCCACCTTCAGATCCCGAGCCCACACGTTGCTTCCTTTTATTCCAGGGAGGATGGAGCCTGCCCATCACATCAATCTATTGCACTGTTTATATTTATGTACAGGAGAGGGGCTAAAAAGGGCCCTCTTACTGTGTGCTTTATTGACTAAGCATTAAGTGGACATTATCAGGCGATAGCGTAGTTATTTATGAGCTGGTGATAAAGGTTGCAACACTGAGTTATGTGAGAACCAGCAGCAAGATGAAAGCTGCTCATACAGAAGCATTGATATCCGACACTCGCCTCTCTCCGTCTGGGTGGAAAGGCACTGCAAACGTGCCAAATGCTCAGGAATTTATGAGCGGCAAATTTATGTTCTTCACAGGTCAAATGAGGGACTGTTTATCTGAGTTTCATTGTCACTGCTCTCGTGGCGCTGTGCTGCAGGTACTGAAATTTTCATGTTTGCCTTGGGCGTCCAGTCAAACAAGAAAGGAGAGGTGGAATCTCCGGGTGCAGTAGCCCTCTGAACTTCTGAACTTCTTTTTGAATTTTCATGATAACACAGAGCTTGTGCTTTTCTGACGTTGTCATAAATTACTTGTGACAGCCTGTGCATGTTGTGTGTTTAGGATTATGCAATAGCCTTCCTTGCATGAGAGGTCTGCAGCTGTCGTTGACCTTTTCTGGAGCGTTGTGCTGACATTTTGGGCGCACGGCCATATGCCTACTTTGATTTTACTTTGTAACGTAAAGCTTAAAGCACAGTTGTGTTTACTGTCACTTATATCTCCTCCGTGTGCATACATAGCTGAGGTGTAAATCTCTTTTGTGGCTTCCATAAATCTCCGGTGTGCCCTGCCACCGAAATTTTTGACACACATATATCTTCACCCCTGTATACTGTATGAAGCACCATCTTAGTCAGCCAAAGCCATTTCTTTCCTCAATAAACCAGGTCAACAAACAAAAAGCAATTACGTTGGGCAGCTGCCGCCTGGGAGTGGGTAATTACAGTGTGGTGTGGACAGCTTCATTCTAAACAGGTACTAAAAGCATCATTAATCATCCTCTCTCTGACGCCTCACCCTGGTCATGTGGTACAGGCTGCTGATGAGTTGGAGAGGGGATCCGCCTTAAGGGGGAGGGCGTAGGATCTGATTGGCCACTTCCAGACGTCCTTTTAGAGGTCAGCCAGTCAGCAGCGATGACCTGCCAATGACCTTGTATCACTTGACCTCTGAGGGCCCAAGGGGTCACCCTCTCATATCAGTTGGAGAGCAGGCAGCAGAGGCAGAGAAGACGAATGACCCACACAGAGTGGAGCAGAAGAAAAAGATGGTGCAAGGGTGGAGGGAAGGCAGACGGTCCGTGCAGAGAAGCAGAGAGAGCAGTGAAGATGAATACAACAGTAGGAGCGAGGTTATCTGAAGCATCCAATCTTCCTTTTAATTTAAACGGCTTGTGAAAAGAAAACTTCTTCTTAAGCTAAAATATTTTTTTTAATTTTTTAATACCGTTCCTAGTGGTCTTATAATTGTGATTATGTCATTTTCAGCAAAAATAAAAAAGCCTGTGACCTTTTTAAGACATATTTTTGGCATAGCAGCAGGAGTTTATTAGAAATTTGCCTGAGTTGAGTATGGGACTCTTAGCATGAAAATTAGCCTTTTGCTAATTTCCCATCATGCCTTTGTGTAATCTCTCTCCCACTAGCAAACAGCACCACAAGCTAACATTAGTATAGCAAAAAAAGTGCACGCAATATCAGAGCTATCCAGCTTTACAATTTTTAACCAGATTCCCCTCAGACGGGGAAAATGAAAATGTTAAAGGGGTCATATCATGAAAAATCTACTTCTTCTGCTTTTAAGTTTATTATGCTGTTCATTCCTCACTAAAACAAACCCAAAAGAGGTTCTTTAGATTCATGCATTTCTAAGTAATCCCCTAAAAACCTGCGCTCTCAACAGCAGCCCCTCCCATACCCACGAAAACGGGCGGGTGCTCACATGCTGATGTCACAAGGTGAAAACCACTTCAACTGGAAAAGAAATTACTAGTTAAATGATTATTTTCCAATGATATATATTTCCAATATTATTTCTCGACCAAAATAGCTTCAAAGCTATTGAATGTAAATTAAACAGACAAATCTCTGCTTTGAGTCCATTTTTTCCACCTCTTCCTTCCTTTTTTGGCCTTAAAGCTGTCCCTGAGGACTTGTTTTACGGCTTACTTCCTCCTCCCCTCCACCAAGCTTTGACAAGGGCTAACCCAGGCAGGGAGGGGGGCTGGCTGGACAAAATTACTGATTATATCAAACTTTTAAATTATTTTATTTATAATTTTAATCATTCAATTTTTTGACATTTTACACAAAATGAGAGGTGTGTAAAACTGTAAAAAAATTAATAAATAATAACAATTGCACTTTGGCGCCCCCTCCAGCAGATGACTCCATTGGCGGTCGCCTAGCTCGCCTATACCCAGACCCGGCCCTGCTGCCAGAGCTCGGCAAGTACACATTAAAGTCAGTTTTATAACTTTTAAATGTCATGCTAAAACAAACATAATAATCATTACTTACACGTGAAGAAATAAGTTTCTCCTCTATGGCACAACACGATGCAAATCACTCTCGCTGTGGAGGGAGTTGGAATGAAAAGTCTCCACGTGTTACCCTTAAAAAAGTAATTTCAGACACCTCTACCCTTACAAATGCCCCTACAATTTGAGGGTTAGGGAGAAGCTGTAGGGGTAGGGGAAGAATTTGGATTTAGCCTGAGACATATACAGGCAAGGCAGAAACCGGACCAGCAATCTTCCGATCAGAAGTCAACCGCCCTACATCTCTACCACGTAAATCCAACTGTAAATCCAATAAAGAAATACTCAGATTTAATTATAGATTATTTTATATAGGTCGTCTATCATGTGAAAAATGCCACAAGAACATGTTAATAACACTAAAACACAATTTTCATTAAATTAACTTGTTCTTCAAGCCTTCGTCTCTCCTTTTTCCTTCTTGTCCCATGCCAAGCTCCTCTCAAGTCTGTTAAAACGTTGATCACATCAGCTGAACCTAATTAGCGAGGAACAAAAGCAACCATGTGCTTGTTCTCATGAGTATCATGACATATTAGTGTTTAAAAAAACAGCTGGAGAATGCAGAAACTATAACAAGTGTGTTAATATTAAACCATCTAAGTTGTTTTTGGCTTCACAATAGAGACAAAAAAATGTAGCCTCTTCCTCTGGAGCCAAGAATGTGCTGTATGAAAGCCTGACAAAATACAGTTCATGGACTGTCCCTCACTGATGATGGAGTGCCACACATGGCTGACTGACAGGTGAAACACAAAGCAGTGAGACACAAAAAATAAAGACTCTTGTGTCCTCATACCAGAACGCCTTTCCCCTTTTCCTCTGCACTCCCTCCACTCTTTCAACCTGACTCTTCTTCTCTTCTCTCTCCATATGTCTACAAATCTGTCACTATGGCAACCTCACCCTGGGGGCAGAGTAGTAGGGGGTTGCTTTCGTTCAGACAAATAGACATTGCAGGGCTCATTTATGGCGGTTTGTTTGGGGATTTTAATATGCTGACGAGGGTTTGGAATGACTTCCTATACAGTATTGAGCCTTTTTATGTACGAATTTATGTAATATTTGGCCATTTTTTATGTTAAAGATGCATGATAACTACTGTGGAGAAGCAAAAACTAAAAGGTATTTTGTTTGACATTTAATTTGGTAAACCTTTGATGCTACTTAAAGAGGAAGGAGGCAACATTTCACTTCATTTCACTATTATTTACACCCTACCATCATTAGCACTGGACCTTATTACAGCTGGTGTCTCAGATGCTATATCAGCAACTTCTCTGAGGGCTTATTTAATTTGTGTTTGTGCATTTTTTTTCTTAAATTTGTGCTTGCTTGCAACTTTTGAAAGGGCATTGTAAAGCCTTCAGAAGGCAAAGCCACTTACGAGAGGTCACGCGTGACTCAGATATGCTACAAAGCCACCTTGATTTTTCTCAGGCAGCAGAGAGACATCCTGCACCTGAACGTCTTTCCTGCAGCATTCCAACACACGTTCTCAGGAGGTTTTTCTCCAGTGCAGCACACAACCTTGTCAGTGTTTCACCTCTACGTGCACCCTCCTTTTCACTCCTCCTGGTACCTTCTACTAACTCAAATCCCCCCTCACCCCAACCCCAGCACCGCCGAGAGCAAATTTCCCACTGCAGCCAGAAGTGCTGAGTGCTGCTGTTTGCTGTGTACAAAGAAATTCGCTGAGGCTGTAAGCTGTCCCCAAACATCTGCTCCCTGGAGTGGAGCGCGAGAGGAGAGGCAAGGGCTGGACGTGCGTGCATGTTGTCGAGCGGGGCTCCATCAGAATGCATCACGCATGGATTTGTATGGGAGTGCGTGCACGTGCAAAGGGACAATTATTCAAATAAGCGCTTTGTATCCTTGTGAGTTCTTTATTAGTAGCACCTAGGAAACAAAACACATATTTGTGTAATTGTACACAGGGCATCTGTGCACAAAGTCACAGACAGGTGCACTTCATTACATCTTTCTTGATGGACAAATTGTTTGGTAGTCAAATATGTGAAGGAGACCGATCAAAAAGACAAATCGTGCATGAAAGTCTTTGCAAATGAAGAAAGACAGTAAAATCAGATGAGTGAAAAAGTTCAGAGAAGAGTAGTCAAATAGCCTGATTGCAATGAAAGCCGAGGCTAGAAAATGTTGTCGCAATCAAGTGATCTATGCTTTGGTTGTTTAGCAATCAGTCACAATACAAATGTACATTTCCACATCTAATCTGAGGTATTGTGTATATTACATATGTTCCCTTATTTTTCCTGCCCTGTGGTACTCTTCTGAAGAATTATAACAGCTAGCCACATTAGTTAACTCACAAAAAAAAAAAAAGAAAATAGAGACTGTCAATAGCTTCATTCATCATGCACCAATGCATCACTGGATATAGTTTGATGTCTCAGTTGTGGGTTCAGGGGTATTCTATCAAAACAAAGTGTAGCAGGAAGCTTCTGTCTATAAACAGTGATTACCATTTAATTATTCAAGTGTTTCGTGCTGATGAAAATGGATGAGTCAAACGAATAGATTTCCAGGATTTTATCATGAGAAATCGTTTTTTTAAAGAAAAGGAGGAGTTAAATAAAATAGCAGAAATTGTTACTCGGTCACTGTCAACACTGCCTTTTTTGTATACTAATATGAGTTATTTCTTCTTTTTTTTTTCTTTTCCCAGCGTCATCTGAGGACGTACAGCTGTCAGTCTCGTTAACAAGCCGTATGTCAGCGGGAGGAAATAGAGAAGAGCTGGAATTTATCAGACAAGGGTTCACACTCAAATGCTTTCAAAGTAAATGTCAGGTCTGAACAAACAATGTGGTTTCGCTTTCATCAATTGAGAAGCAAATGCTGAAGCTGTCACAGTATGAAATTGGAGTGACAGTTCAACCTAAAATGAATGAAGTCTTTTTTCCAGTCTTAATACCTTACAGTAACTTTTCCTCTTATTATATGTTTGCTCTTTAAGTTAAGCTATTAACTGTATGATGATGTGGGCCTGGATGAAAAAAGAAGCCGTAGTGTACTGTAAATACTTTAACACTGCCGGCAGCCTGAAATGAATTATAACCTGAAGCCCTGTGGCAAAGGGAACATATTTAAGATGATGAAAGAGTTTCTAATAAGGTCAACCTAACACACTTCTCAGTAGGAACGGCGCATATTAGACACCGCTTTTGAAATCGAAGGTTTTACAATCATTGTGTTTTTAAATCATTGTCCTCTGCATTCCCTGTTCGTTGCCATATGCACACTTTGCATTGAAGAGACACACATTTGTCTGTTTTGTTAAACATTTCACTTTGTGCTATTTTGCTTAGAGAAATACAGCCCTGACTGTGTGTTTTGCTTAAATGTAAATGCAAAAATAAATTGAGTGTGGCACTTTTTCAAGTCGTGCATTCGTGTAAAAATCACTCTAATCGCTTATTTAAAAAAGCAGTCAAAAACGTGAGCTGCCGCCTGCTCTCTTTCACTTCTGAACATTCAGATTTTTAAAATATTAATGAGAAAAAAAACGGCATGCGTTCTTCTTGAACAGAAGGATTGCACATTTTGAAAATTATCCAGAAAGAATCAGTGGGAAGTTTGAAAGCGTCTAATGAATAGCTGCTTCAAATATTGTTAGTGCTGCCGCTGACACTACATCCAATTAAATGAAGGCACTTTAATTTTTTTTTTTTAACGTTATGATTAAAAATATCCTTCTTGTTCATATTCAAAAACACATCCGGTGACTTATTAATCCAGCTTTTAAGGGGAATATTTTTGCCTTATTAAAATAAGACAGAAAGGGGAGATCTAAGTTTAGAAAAAATTTAAAAAAAGGAGAGAAAGGGCATTATTTGGCCTGGTTGGGAATTATAACATGAACGATTATATTGCCTGTTCCTTTACTATTCACTTTGGTGAAATATTGTTGTTCAGAGAGAATCCCACAAAAGCCTTGGGAAAGAAAAAAAAAGAATGGAAGAAAAAGTTCAGACTTAGAGGTCACCCGAATTAATGGTATATCTTACTCTGTGTGAGCACTGACCGGGTCATCGCTGTCCCGAGGCAAGACAAGGGTCAGGAGGTGAGAGTTGAACTCTGGAGTAACTGCATATATTAGTTTGGCCTTGCAGCCCTCCTGTCCACTCTTTCACCCTATATGCAGATCCTCAAAATACTATCAGAAACATTGAAACTTTTGGATTTGTTCAGTTTTATTTTCAATTTTAAAGAAGCAATCATATGCATGGAAAATATGCTAATTGAAAGCCAAACACAAATGTTCCCTTGCAGAGAATTAATGTGGCTGATGGCCCATATGCCTGGCGTTATAATAGACATTAACATGATAGAAACACACAGTTACACCGGGAACAGAAAAGTGTTTAAGGAGCGTGTTTACAATCATTTACTTTATATGAGATGTGAACCGGGGAGCAGTGTTTAGCTGCGGGAGCTGCTGGGGCCACATGCTTTATTGGTTGATCTGCAAAACAGCGCAGGCATCCTTTCATTTTCTTTTCCTCCCGCATGGGTGTTCAAGCCAAATAATCATTTTCTTGCGCGTGCAATAAAGGACGCGTGCAATTCCCGGTCGTGACGTTTTTGCGTGCCATTAACGCGCACTTACAGATCATGGCAAAAGCTCCCAGGATTGTGCCTCAAATAGATGGACCACAGCGGATCAATCCTGCTCCCAATACGTTGTCAATAAATCTATCAGTCAATTACAATATTTAATCTTTTTTTTTTCTTTGAAGATGATAGAGGGGTAATTAAACGTAAAATCGGAGCTTGCAGGAATTTGCTTATTAAGGATAATTAAAAAAATAAGTTTGAGGTCCAATAATAAATGAATGTTAGGTAACTTTTCCTTTTTAAACAAAGCATCTTCAGATAAATATTTAAGCAAAGGCAGTTAATAAAAAACAGCAAAGAAAAACAAACAGAAAGCTTTCTTCGGCTTATACGGTCAATTAAATTAGTTTGTATCTTCGTTTACATTGTGTAGATAGGAGCGCAATGGAATGACTTGGATTTTAATATTCAAATCAGAGCGCCAGTCTGAAGCTGGGGTCGATGACAAATGGATCTCGCCCGTTCTTGCATGGAGAAAACTGCCATTGCGCTTCTCGCGAGCAGCGTCCATGGTGGTAAACAAATAAAGTAAAGCCTGAGTGAGAGTGATGCAAAGGCCAATCAAAACATCTGCAGTCTGGCGCCCTCGCTGTCTAACGTTCAGGAGCTGGAGGGCAGGTGCACTGGCGAAGTCGCTCCGGCAGAGGGGCAGCTGTCCGGTGGATCCACCCCGTGTGTGTGATCGCGCGCATGGAGCTGCGGCCTGTGCCGGCCGGAGCACAGCGCGTCCCAGTCTGTAGCTTCTTCAGTTTTACGCACGTTCTGAAACCGAACTTTCACCTGGGGGTGGATGCTGGAAGGGTCAGAGGGCGCTGGTCCTCATGCGCCCGGCCTGCGTATTTGTGGACTCCTTTTCGCGCGCGGTGAGGCTCCTGTGCAGAGATGCAACTTCCCATCTGCACTGACCAGCATCACTGGGCCCACGGCCACGCAGGTCTGAGCTGGGAACAGAAACGAGGACAGATCAATGAAGCGCTTAACAAAGGAGGCGCAGAAGCTTTCTGCAGGAAATAACTCACATGCTGGAAAGACGCTTCATTTATACATTTAATTTACAAAAAAAGTAACAAATAAACATTTAGGAGTTTTTATTAATTTTCACTCAATTTTATGTCATTTAAATTAAATAGAAAACTACATTTTACATTTAAAAATAATT
>NC_050518.1:8993874-9000802 GCF_002922805.2 Oryzias melastigma | reverse complement strand
TTGGTTTTACTCTAAACTTTAAAATAGTTTAATATCTTGACATACTAAAAAAATATTTAGAATAATAAAATAAGTAACTTAAGTATGAAAAAAAAGTTTAACTTTAAAATTAAAATATATCTACTATTTCAAATTATACATGTATTTTGAACTAAACTATATTGTTTGCGACTCTTGTCACTGAAAGTAGCCATCAAAATATTTGGCAACTTTGTAGCATTTACAGTCCATTAACTGTATTCATCAGAATCATTAATTATTTGCCTGTGGGCCTCTCTGTCTCAATGACACTTTAACGGTTTACAAATCTTTTCAAACACTGCATAATGACAAACGTCTCCATTTTTGTCCTCTGAGGTTTCTGGGTTACACATTAAAGTATCATCTGAGCTACTTATGTGCAATGAATGACAGGGATCGGAACTATGTCTTTATTTTTTATTTCTGACTTTGTGGGCTGTCGTCAGTGTTTCTTTGCCTCGGAGAGAATGTGCTGCTGCTGCTGCTGGGTAATGGAGCCAGGTGTAGAGCTGCTTCCCACCACAATTCATGGAGAGGAAGGTTAACGGGCCTCCAGCCAGTTGGGAAAGCACAGCAGATGGAAAGGTCAGTTATAGGATAAATGTCAACATCTGTGTTTTAAGAAAACGAATGAGAAGGTAACTAAGCCTGAGAATTAGAAAGCAGCAAATATGAGGGAGCAATACACATTGCAATTAAGAAGGCCGGCTTTCAGGAGTGCAAATCACATGCACACTCTGATTAATGAGCGCAAAGATAATAGAATTGATGCTGGCCAGCAGGCATAAAGGAATCAAACTAAATATTTGAGCAATGACTTGCACGCTTAAAAATAGCCAGCCAGCAAAGGCAATGGAAAGGCCTTCCAAGCCAAGGAGAGGGAAGAAGAAAAGGGATAGATCAATACACATTGCTGCAGTCATCTGGGCATCCAGCCCACAGTAATTCAGGTGCTGTCAAAGCATAATTGAAGAATGACGCACAGGGAGCGTGTACACTCAGCCAGGAGATCACGTTACAGGAGGTCTGTGGAGGTCTTTCAACATGGAGGAATAGGCTGTGCAAGAGCTTATTCTGTGCCAAAAACAATCCAATCTGGGGAGGAAAGAACACTTTCACTAATGATTCTTTTAAATGCTACATGCTAGCACAGATGAGTTACTTCTGCAGAGGATCTCTGCTAACAAAACTGTGAAGAAGTAGCTTTAGGCATGGTTGGGTGAGAGTCAATGCCCCTTTCAAGTGCATGGATGTGGATCAAATGAGCAGCTTGCATGTTCAATTCTGAGTGCAGCCTTTTGTGTTTGCCATTTTCTTCTTCCTGACCTTGACTAGTCAGGGATTGTGCACAAAATATAATTATTTCTAACATTTTAACTTTCAAAACATCACATATGTTGTGAGATTTTTTCAGTTGTCATGAAGGCATAGTGAATATGTATCAAACAATTGCAGAATCTAAATTTTAAAATTAGTCTTTGTTTTATATTTGTGACAACTTAATAATAAAAAACAGGATTGAGACGAAAAAAATCATTCTATTTAGAAAATATTTTGAGCTTTTCATTACAGAGAAAAAAATCAAATTGAGCCTATTTTTGATTCAAAGAGACCACCACTTGTACTTCAAATTTATGAAAGTGACCAGTCAGTCAAGTGAGACTATTAATCAAAAGAAGGATCTATAAAAGCTCCAAGAAATCACACAAAATTAAGGATTAATAGGCATTTCTCCCATTAGTATCCTATTGGTATTTTTAAGCCTGGGATGTGTGTTCTTCTGTGGGCTCTCTTCCCTGAACTCATCAGTCAGTGGAATGATGATCTGTGACAGCAATTATGTTAAAAAGGTGGACACATGTAAAGGTGCTGCAAACTGAAATCAATGCACTTGGGGCTTTCATTACAAACAGACAACTAATCAATAGTCGGGGAGCACTCCAGCTCACAAGAGTAAGTTTTACTCAACTTCCTGTGAGCGTCGACAGGCGCTGGTCTGTTGCATTATTCAAAATGTACTGGTTAGTAAGGGCAAGGGTAAATAATTGATCGCCTTCTGGGTTGGATGTAGGCCTCTCGCTGCACTTCTCCCTCCCCTCCCTGTACAGTTCAGCAGGAGGTGGGGCGATGCCGAACAACATGGAACGGTTAAGGAAATACTAACCGACCCCTCATGTGCATATCCAAATGTGCCATGTTGGAAACAGTTACTGCTGCCATTCAAACGTTTTGATCGGATTTGTATGTATTCCGATCCGGAGTTTGTTTCAGCGAAAGGAGCTTTGCGTGACGCACAAAGCGCGTCACCCATTTTTTTTATATCAAGGAAAGTTTGCACAAACTTTTTTTTCCACCAAAGTTTACTGAAAAGTTGCACCACTTTAGTTATTATTTTCATTTCTGGACTGGTCAGAATGGACGGAAACAAATAAACGTACCCATCTGCTGTTTGCTCCTGGACGCACATGTTCCTCCCATCTGCTCAAAAGTTTTCTTCCTCCCTGAAAGAGCAAACTTGTCCGTTCTGGCCTAGAATCCCACTGTGGGGATCTCTGTGGCTTTTTAAGTGGCTCTGCATGTGGGCCAAAACACCAGTGTCGTGCCTCGTTGCTCATTGAATATCCGCGTCCTGCAGAGCGCTGCTCCTGCGCCCTGCGCCGCCAGGGGACTCCGGATGAGTGGAGGAAGGCCGATGTCAGCAAGCCCTCACACTCCCGCGGTGGAGGAGGAGGACTGTCCGAAAGGGTGCACAGACTAAAAGACGGAGAATCAAATCCAGCTTCCACCTCCTGCCTCCAGCTATCATGGAGACTGCAGACTTCAGGATGAGACCCGCCGCCCGGGTCCAGGTTTATGACCTCTTTTAACGGCGGGCTGCACTTGCTTTTGGCCGTTAACTCTTGATAGGATGTCATTATCACCTTTCCCCCTGCATAATCACTGGGCGGGATTGCTCTTCATGCCCGGCCTCTCATGCATCCAGCAACGCGTGGTCAGGCGGCTGGACGAGCGCGCGCGCGCATAGGGCATTCCTCAGAGGAGATCCCTGATTGATGGAGATGACGTGCCCTCTTGGTCTCGACCAATAACTGGACTTCTCTGTCATCAGGGAGGACAAGACCGATTAAGCCGCGCGAGCAAGTTGGGAAACTCACTTTAGGTCAATAGTTTAAAGTCGTCCAAGAACAACAAGGAGGCCATGGCAAAAAAGAGATAAAAACATAGAAAAAATGGTCCTTATGGAACCATCAACATAGTTTCAGGCAAAACATTTATTTATAAGATACATTTAAATATGGTATTTTTATAGAGTAAATTCAGTCAAAATCGGAGGCTGATAGGGGAGAAAAGGGGGTTTGGATATTTGTATTCTTCTCTTAAAAATAAAAAAAAGAAACAAAGATATTATTAGTCATGTTGGATGCGTTGGAAAAAGTTTTATGTTGCAATGTGATATTTTGCAGATAAGAAATAACTTCCACAGTAATAGCAATATTTAACAAAAATCAAATAAAGGAAATTAAATTTCTTTGATTCATAATCTTGTAAAATGAATAGATTTTTTCTTTTCAAACGTTTTCCCCCCGAAAAAAGCAAAATATTGTAAAAAACACACTGTTTTTTGAGTAAATTTACAAAAATATTGCAAGAAACTGTTTTTGCTGCCCCAAATCAAAAGTTGTATTCCAAAAAAAATATAGAAAGGTAAAATGATCATATCATTAGGTCTCACAACTATCACACAAAACGTGTGTGTGCTTTTTTAAGCTTTTTCAATTTTCAATTTATAAACAATTTAAAATATTTTGCATTCAGTTTTCCTGTGTAAGAATTTATCTTTATCAAATAAAAGATCTGTTCTTGCATTATTATTGAATTATACTTGTTTATTTTTCACTTAGCTTTTTAAATTGGTCAAATTATTAATACCAAAAAGCAAGTTATACAAAATGTAAAAAAAAAACATACTTTTACTAACAAAATGATCCAATAAGCTAATATTAGTTTTAAGAGCACACCAAATTACGATTTTATTAATCCTTGAAAACAAAATTGAAACTATTTCTATTCTTTCTGTCATTATATTTTTATTTCGTTTATGTCTTTTAAGTTTGTAATTACAAAATAATTCAGCGTAATGAACAACTTCTAACCTCATTCTTACAACGCACAAGTATGGTCCCAGCTGTGGGAGTTAATGGGATTCTAAAGGCAGCAATGTGCTGAATGACTGAGTGCAATAAATCCCTTCTCTCCATGCATTTGCATGGTGCACTGATCCATCTTCATGTCAGCTCGGAGGTTACTCAGGGTTCACGCGCTAGCTTGTTTCTCTCCTCCACACTCAATAAATAAATCTCTGCAGCTTTCTGTTTACCGCCTGAATATAAATTTGTTTGCAGTCGATCGAAGATCCGTGCGGAGGTATTAGAAATTGTATTTCTGTAATGGCTTTCAGCTCAGGGAGGAGGGTGCGTGAGGGGGCTGCAGAGAGGAGAAAATAAAAACAGGTGGGAGCAATGTCAGCCAGTCTTTGCTTAGAAGAATTGAATTTTTAAAAAAATACACAAATTTATAAATACAACAGATTCAAACTCGTTGTTTTAAAGAAGAAAAGCAGCCGTCTATGCTTTGGTTCCTGAAAGCACCATATGTTTGATTAGCATATGAGATGTTGTTCCACATCACTGCCCAGTGCCACAGTTACAAATTTAATGCAAACAGGAAAGAGATATTTAGTCAGGGAAAACGTCCTCTCAACAGCTTGTATCCCTTAACTGCAAATTGTTTTGGAGAATATCATGTCCTCACCTTTTCCTCTTAATACCCAGATGTGGTAAACATGATAGGTCTTCTGTTGCTATAGGCACCAGGATGAGAAGGGGAGGATATTGACTGCCACTAATTTGTTTTGCATGCTGTCATGTGTGTCAATAGGCTGTCAAGGCTCTGCAATCGGTTTGGCTGAACTCAGGACCCTGAACCCTCATTTGACAGGACACTGCCTCTGCTGTTGACACTGGACCCTTGTCTGGCCCCGCAACACTGTCAAGCCTCATTATGGATCAGAACTTGAGTCTCACAAGACTAGGAACTACTCAGCGCTGACGGACGACTTTCAGCAGCCAGACAGGTCACTGCAGATAATGCAGTTCCAGAACAAGATGAAGGCCATCGATGCCTGGTTTATGGTGTGAAGCCTCATCAGACACTGTGCTGGAGCTGTAATATGGCAGATGGACAAAGAAACACAGTGTGGAGAGAACTATACGTGGCGAGGAGACAGAGTCGGAGAGGAAGCGGCGACCAATAAAACACAATGAGCAGCTGAATGATAGCTACCTTTGTGATTAATGAGGCATGTCTACCTTTTTTCAAAATATTGACATTTTTGAAGAATTGTGATGTCAGATGTGAGGTTTACTTTTGTGTGCACTCATCCCACCCACAGTCCAGGGAGCAACACCAAAGCAAACAGAAAAATGAAACAATCAAACCAAAACCAACATCTAAATAAAAAAGAAAAGAAAAAAACAACAAAGAAATTAAAAAGACAAAAAAATCAATTCGCTAATGCTAATAATTGCCTTTGCATCCTTGTTGGATGATATTAAACCTGTCACAGTTCATAGACTATCATCATTAATCCAATACAGCAACTGTGCAAATGACCAACAACAATGCAGATAGCTGCACTTTACACAGGCTCAACAGTGTGACAATGAAGCAATATCTTGCTAATGCCAGGACTGTTCAACAATAGCCTTTAGTATGTGAGCAGCTTCTCAGCTCCAGTGAGCCGAGAGGCTTCGAGTCGGCAGAATCCCAAACATCTTGACAAGCCATCATTCATCTTTCCCCCAAGCTGCTACGCACACTTGTGTGTTTCCGGAGTTCTTACTGTGGGAAATGAGCGGGGTTAAACATGAAACAGGAGGAAATGTTCATCACTGCGCCTCACTCTGTAATATTCTCCCTTATGCAGCTCTGTTTTAGCTGCAGGGATAGAGAAGAAGCAGTTTATAATATATTTTTTCTCTTGCTCAAACATCCCCTGCTTGTTCACAACGCGGATCAGCAGTTTGCTGTGCATACTAATCACTGTTAATAATAAATGCTTGATAGACAAATGAAACCCTATTAATAGGTCATTAATCTTATGCTAAAGGTTGAGAAGGATTCCACCCGGAATTAGGAGAAATAATTGAATTTATGAAATGAAGATATTGGTTTAGCCTCTTACTTTTTAAAGGAAACCACAGAGCCATTTTAAAGTAGTTGAAATTGTCTTTCTTTGACACTAACTAATTCCATGTGTCAGCGTGTTCTGAAAGTTAAAGTTTACATGAAAAAAAATTGAAACTAAGATTCTTTTAAGTTGGATTTGCTTCCCGGGGGGGAGGGGGGAGTGATGAACTGAATCCACTGTGGGTTCTTAGGCAAGACCCTTCACATTAAAGCCTAAAACTACATACCTATGCGAAGGCGCCCAAGTCTGGGTCTCCCTGTGCTGGTCCCCAGCCCGGATAAAGGGCTGTGTCTGGAAGGGCATCCAGCGTAAAACTCTCTGCCAAAGCACCGATCTTTGCGGCGAACCCTGTCGGAATGAGCCCAAAGATGAACAACATCATTTTATGTGGTGTTACGCCCCTTTTTGTGTCTAGGGGATCTGGAGCATAACATGAAACTGCACTAATAAAAAATGTATTACAAAAACAAAAAGGATGTCTCCATAAAAAAGATGGCAGATTTATTTACAAGAAAACAAATTAAGGACAAACAATAACCTAAAGGTGAAGCAAAAGGCTTCGGGGTGAACCAAGGCCAAAATAACCAATAAAAACCCCACCTAACTGAAATCCAGGGAGCTTATCTGAGAGTAATCAATAAAGACACACACAAAGAT
>NC_050518.1:8987438-8993697 GCF_002922805.2 Oryzias melastigma | reverse complement strand
AAAAAAAAAAAACTTTGTTCAGAGGGCATCCAAAATAAACAGATTTTGTGTTTGAGTGAAGACCAACAAAAAACACACAATTATATTTTTATTACGATCATTTCTTATTTTTATTGCTCATTCTTTAAAACAACCGAACTGCTTTTTTTAGAGTTCAGGTATTGTGGGATTAAAAACCTGAGAGGAAAAGGTTGATTTGGTAAATAAGACACAAACCTTAAAATTTGAAAAATGTTAAGTTTTATCAATGAAGTTCAGTAAGGATGATTTAAAAATAGTCAGTTTTTGTCTTAGTTGTTTTTAACTCCCTTTACGATTTCCTTTGTTCACAAAACCATGATTTTTACATTAAAAAAACGCAAAGCTCATCATTTTATTTGCCTCTAAATATATGTAAATTTAAATTCTGCATGTGGAAATTGCTTGATTAATCTCCCCAGTGCTTCAAACTAAGTTGATACTGCTGATGAAAGTGATAAAATATTTACAGGACCTCAAAGCCAAATTATTGCAACTAAAAAAGTACACATTTCATGTTTTATATGCTATGTAATCTCATTTACTCCATTTATTCAATTTAAAAGACCAAAGTAATGCACTCTAATAGAGCAGCACCATTAATCCAACCTTGATGAGGGCTTGCATTCTCTCTTGTGCTTAAAACACAGCAGAGCAATGTTTAACTAAACTTTTTCAGTTTTTGCACAGCTTTGCATGATGTTCAATAATTTTAATTTTCATTGTATTGTCCTTAATAAAGCCCAAAAGACGAATGACGTTTAGGAGCAAAAAGGAAAAACAAAATGATATCACGAGGTGCAAGCTTTATCCAAATCCTAATATAGTTGCAGCTTAGTGCAAACAATAACTTTTGTAAAAAAAAAAAAAAGACCTTAAGTGGGGATTTTTTACCTTTATTATGGTGAAAAAAGCAATATATTCTACTTAAGAAGTTATAGAAGAAAAAGTTCAACCTTGTGTTTGGATGTGAATTAATTTTGGAGGTTTAAGGAGAACAATCTGGGGGAGATTTTTAGTTTGGAAATCTCAGAAGCATAAAACAGCCCTATAGTGGATGTTTGAAGAAACTTTATGTAATTTTTAAACAACAATATTTTGATAATTTGACACAGTATGGCAAATACTATTTATATGATTACATTTGTCTTTTTTTGTCAAAGTGTTGGTTTTTTTGCAGGTGAGAGTGTATATTGATTCTATCTCATGTGATGAAGTCATTGGGAGTATAATAACTCGTGAGCGTTCGATACCAGTCAACATGTGACATTTCGCAGGCTGACTGTTGTGTTTACAAGTTCATTCATTTGACCAGAGCTCTTCAGAAGGGGGGATGCCAGCCGCTGCAGGTGACTCCCTCACTGAGCTCGCCTCTGCTCACCACAGCCGAGACATTTTCATCACCAACTTACCTTTTTATTGTCACTGATCATTCTTAACTGGGAAGCATTTAAAATGTCATTGATCTTGATAATGCTGCGCCATAATATGACAGTAACAGTTGTGTGAGATTCAGGAAGTCAAATTTCCAAGACTGATGAGTCGTAGCAGTTGAGTTATAATCCATCTACCTGAGTGATGCTCGAGCTCTGTTCCGCACGAAGGACCAGACAAATAAATAAAACCCATAAAGGTGACACAGGAAATTGATACTTAACAATCATCTTGAGCAACAAGCACCGGCAGAAACTGCAGGGCAGCAGTTACTGCAGAGGGAGGAAAGGATGAGAAGGTTGTTGGGTCATAGAAAGAACAAAGCCTCCTGAAGGCCAGGTATAAAAGTTCATTTTTTACTTTATAGCTACTAAAGTTTTGTCATTTCTGTGATGCTTCAGCTGCCATAATAACTACAATTTAAACATTTAAAAAGGAAAATTGACATTTTTAAAATAGCATTTTATTCAACAGATTTTTGTTGGTAAAATAGTTCCTTGTTTCTTTAATTTTGGTCTTTAAATTTCTGCTATCCTTCTCAGAGAAGTAAACCAGCTGCTTTTGTCTTTTTATTTTAATTTCACTTCAAACATGTCTTCAGATTTACAAGTACTCAACACAGTGATCAAATGTAAATGGTTTTTAATCTCGGTTCTTCAGCTTTTATGTTTTCTTATTTAGAGTTGGAAAAAAAAAAAAATTTAAGTTTCCAAGTTGGGGCAGCCGGTGCTGATGTAGATCAGCCGTTCTCTGATTGGAGAGCTTATAGGCTTTATAGGAGGGATTATATCGCTTGCTTTTTCCACCAGGAAATAGTCTGCTCCCTTTCTCCTGCTGTCTTCCCAATATCCCCCGTCTGCTTGCGGCATTCTTGGATACGTTTAGAATTAATCTCAACATGTTCTGCAGATTTCTCACCAGCCCATATGCTCCTATGACATCCCACGAGGTTTGAACGCTAAAGAATGAGCGTTTCTTGGTCATCTGCGCAAACTCACAACACAGACCGTCTTGATCTGCTGTGCATGGGCCGGAGGGGGGTGGGACACTTGCGAAGCTAGCTGATCACAGCTAGCTTTAGCTGCTAGCTTTGCGGAGAAGGTGTTAGCCTGAGAGCAGAGAAGACTCTTCCTGAAAGCGTTGTGACATCAGCATGTGAGGACCCACTAATTTTTGTGGGTATGGGAGGGGCTGCTGTTGAGAGCGCAGTTTTTAGAAAAATACTGAGAAATGCGTGAACAGATCAAAATACCGCTTTGGGGCTCTTTATAGTGAGGAATGAACATTTTAGTACACTTAAGAGCTCAAAAAGTAGATTTTTCATCATATGGCCCCTTTAATATAATGACATAATTTAATCCACTGTGTTACAAAAAAATGCAACCTGTGTCAGATGTTGTGATGAACCCCCCAGCTTGTTCCTTCTTGAGAGCACTCAAGAGATGATTTATAACAAGACCATGAAGAGCTTTAAAAAACAAAATGAACAGGGAACCAGTGGAGGATTTATTACCTGACTTTTTCTAAGAATATCACAGAAAGAGTTATGTATTATAAATATATATATATATATACATATATATATATAAATATATATATATATATATATATATATATATATACAAATATATATATATATATGTGTGTATGTATGTATTTAAAAAAAATGCCCCTCTCACCCTCCGTGGGTGGTTTCTCCCCCAAGCTTGGGTTTTCTACCAGAGGCCTGGGAGCTTGAGAGTCCTGCACAGTATCTTAGCCGTTCCTAGCACAGCACTTTTCTGGACTGAGATGTCTGAGGTCTTTCCAGGGATCTGCTGTAGCCACTCCACCAGTTTGGAGGTTACAGCCCAGAGTGCTCCAATTACCATGGGCACATGGTAACCTTCCAAGCTTTCCTCTCCGAGTCCCTGTATCTGATGACTGGAAATGCGTAGCTATTTACTGCCCGGGTCTTGTTTTTGCAATTGAGCTGGCTTCTCAGGACTTGCCTTACTTGTTGGAGGTATTTGCCTGTTGCAGCTTTCCTTGTTGCCTGTTCCAGGTTGCCATTTGCCTGTGGAATTCCATGGTACTAGTAACTTTCCTCAATGTATGCTATTGTTCCTTCTGGGAGTGAGACCCCTTCTGTGTGGACTACCTTGGCTCTCTTTGTCACCATCCAACTGCATTTCTCAGGCCCAAATGACATCCCAATGTCAGTACTGTAGATCCTGGTGGTGTGGATCAGGGAGTCAATGTCCTGCTCGCTCTTTGGGTATAGCTTGATGCCATCCAAGTAGAGGAGGTGACTGATGGTGGCCCCCTTTCTGAGTTGGTATCCATAACCAGTCGTATTGATTATTTTGCTGAGGGGGTTCAGACCTATGCAGAACAGTAGTGGGGATGGAGCGTCACCTTGGAATATACCACATTTGATAGACACTTTTGCAAGTGGCTTGCCATTGGTTTCAAGGGTGGTTTTCCACAACTTTATCTATGAAGGCTCTTAGAGTCCTATTGCTGTTGTACAGCTCCGAGCATTCAGCAATCCAGGTGTGAGTCATAGGCTTTCTTTTATTAATATATATATATAGTCCAAAAACACAATTACTCTAAAGTCTGTGTGTGTATGATTGCGTGCCCTGTCACATACTGGGAACTTATCCAGGGAGTACCCTGCTTTCACCTAACAGCAGGGGGGCTTACCATTAGGCAAAGGTAGACAATTGCCTGGGGCAATCAACACTTTGGGGCCCTGAGCCAAACCCTAAAGGTGCATTCACATCGAATGCAAATCGTGCGGCAGAGGCGGGCACTTTCAATGTAAAGTCAATGGTACAGGCGCGCTCTGAGGCAAATTGAAGTAGCACGGTGCAATTTAAGCAACTGGCACGGCGCGAATTCCTGGCAGCAGGTTGATTTGAGTGACGCGGAGCGAACCGGGAGGCGCAGTCAAAATTGAAATATCTAAAGTTTCACAGATTGCCGTGTCGCGTCTACCAATCAGCAACTCAGCTTTGGGCACGTGACATTTTCTGGGGCTTTCGCTTCTGTGGTGGAGCTCACTCACTCCGAATGCCGGCAGACAGACAGCTGCTGCGGCGACCAACGAATTTGTCGCACAAATCGCGTTCGGTGTGAATGCACCTTTAATAAGGTCATTATTATTCAACTCCGGTGGGGTTAAAAACCCACCTCAAATTACTGAAATGGCACAATACTGATCATGGGAAAGTGTTTCGTCCTTCCCTGTCCATTTGCAGCAATGGAATATCACAGTCAACAGTAAATTTGGCAGCAGAAAATACAGTTTTTCTAGATTGGGCTGTTTTCCACTCAGTTTAGCTGTTTAGATTCAAACTTTGTGGGTAAAAACTGTTTTGGACTAGTGGACATAATTTGGGCAAGTTTGGGATTGCATGAGTTTCTTAATCAAAAATCTTTCAACCAGGGACGTGTGGTCCAGGGAGGCAGGAGGCAGTGCCTGCCATCATGAGACGTATAGCCAACTAATAATACAAATTTGCATATTTCCTGTTCAGTTTTGGCACAGGTTGCGAGATCTGCCATACGGTAGTTTTGATGTGATTTCAGTCTTCAAATTCGTATAAAAACATTTGGGTTCTTGAAATGTACTCTGTGTACTAGTGGACCAGTAAAGAAGTTATTTGACATTTTAACCTAGGTACGGATTTTTGTTTTTAATGATTAATACAACCATTGTAGAGGGCAACACTTTATTTTTTGCTTTGGGCCCTAAACTGCTAAGTCCACCACTGCCCAACAGTAGTTGAGACAGGCTCTGGCAACCCCATGAGCCTGAAAGGGATACAGCCGGTTATCATATGGATGTATGAATGTATGGATGGATGGATGTATAGATGAATCATTATCAATAGAATATGTGTCCCACAACACATATACAACCCTGTTATCACAACCTTTCTAGCATGGTAGAAAAATAATCTGGAAGAGAATCACATTATATGCTGGATTTGACATCTTAAAACAATTTTCTGAAAGAATCATCAGAGCAAAAGTATTTGTCTTTTCTATTTTTCATATGTTATAACATAGTTAGTCTGAATATCTCACTCTACCCCATGCAACCCTGTTATGCATAAAATCACAACTTAAAATTGATTACTATTAGTTTTTTAGGGCTGTGAAAGTTAATGTGTTAACGCACGCGATAAATCAAAAGAATTACTGGATTTATATTTATTTATACAAATTCATAACAAATTGATAACACCTCGCAAAGAAACAGTCCTTCGCTTTGCATCGGATGGTTCAGGCTCCCATGGCGTATGTTAAAAACATTTTGTTGGGTATCATCCTACCCGTACCATGGTCACTTAAAGACACAAATTCTTGCTATTTTCCTCTGTTTAGATCGCTTTTTCACATAAAGTGGACTATTTGATCCATGGTCCAGTGTATTGTCATGGTAACACGACAACGAGGTAATGAGCCTTCACTGCAGCGGCAAAGAAAAGCAATACACATACTGATCGTCATGATAGGTTTAATAAAGCATCAGTTCAGAGAGAACCTTCTCCTCTTACCACTTGTTTTTGTCCAGAAGATGAAGGAAAACTTTGTTTTAAAGCAGCCTGCGCAGTGAAACAGAACATTGGAGCTATGTGACCGGAACTTTTTTTTTTTAGGTGTGCAGGTTCGTTCCTTAAGGCTGCATGTCAGTTATATGCACACGTATTACACATCTGGGTTATCACTTTGTATATTTGCAAATTTCAGGCAAAAATCGATTAAGGAAACGTTTTCTCAATGGCCTTTTTTGTTTAAAAGTTGCATATTGTCA
>NC_050518.1:8948824-8987314 GCF_002922805.2 Oryzias melastigma | reverse complement strand
ATTACACATCTGGGTTATCACTTTGTATATTTGCAAATTTCAGGCAAAAATAGATTAAGGAAACGTTTTCTCAATGGCCTGTTTTGTTTAAAAGTTGCATATTGTCATATTAAATTTACCTACTAAAGAATTTTAATTATTTTGATTGATCACAATCTAATAGTGTGATTAATTTGATTAATTATTTTTATTGAATGACAGCATTAAAGGGGCCATACCATGATTTTCTTAAGCCTCTCAGAGTGAACTTTATCCACATACATGATCATACATTACTTTTGGAACACTAAAAACGAAAATTATTTATGAAATATTAGTTTTTTTTCATTATTTTTTTTCTGAACCTGGAAGTAAAACGACTCAATTCTTGAAGCTCCGCCTGCCGCTTTGTGGCTGTCCCCCATTTCATGACAACATCCTTGAGTCTTTCTTTCTTTGTTTCTCCCACGACAACAAATAGTATCAAAATTTCCTCAAAAATGGATGTAGATACCATATATCTGCCTTTAGTAGCCCCAGCCATCGCTACACTGGTTCACAACGCAAATACACCCACCTTCTGCATGACTGTGTCCCACAAGAGGGAGAGATGGGGGGTCTTCAAGGAGGCCCGCATCTAAAGTAACAAACACCTGTTTGGGCAAGAATTTATTTAAGACAGGAGACAACTGGAAGATATACGGTATTTTGCATCTAAAATGAAAGTTTTTTGCTGATCACCACTAGCTCAGTGGAGAAATTGAGTGTTGATGTTAGACAGGACGGTGCTGGTAGAGCAGACTCTTCCTGGAGGGGGCGGTTCACATCAAGCTGACATCAACACGATACGATCCCTTCATTTTCGTGGGTATAAGGAGCTGCTGATAGCGCAGGTTTTTAGAGGATTACGCTTAAATACATGAACGGATCAAAATACCGCTTTGGTGTTCTTTATAGTGAGGAATGAACAGTATAATACACTTCAAACCTCATAAAGTAGAACTTTCATGGTATAGCCCTTTTAAATAAAAATAAATGTTCTAAATTGACAGTTTTGTGTTTGATTTCATATTGTGATTATTTGCAGATAATAATAATAATCATGAGTAATTGTGATTGTTTTTTTCTGGGTTTGCGATTAATTCGTTAATTCTTTAATCGATTCCCGGCCCTATTATTTTTAATTATAGATATAAGTAAGTTGGTCCCCCTTGGTCATCTGTTAAAGCAAGCTAAACAATTACCTTCTATTGCTGAGATAAATCTAACATTAATACTGATTTGAAACCCTTTTACCTGCAAAAATTTTGATAACAAGGTTGCACAAAGTTTTGCAATCATCACATATATAATGTAATAAAAATTCCACATTAGTTGAGTTGATCAAGATGTTAACAGTTACCTATTAATGATGAATATTTAAAATCAGAAAAGTAAATGTTTACTTTTATGAATTGTGAAGACTAAATGTCCTCCAAGTCTGGAATGACCCTGAATTTAAAGTATAAAATAAGGTGGTATTCTAAGGTTAGTGACACTTAAAAGGGTTAGCACTTTTAAATCATGGCACATATCTGTTGAAAAGTAGAGTAGAGTTTTGCATGTGCCTTTTAGTTATGTTTGTCAGTGTTTTTTTTTTTTTTGTTTTTACTTTTGCTTTAATATTTGTTAAATGTTCCTGCATTTAGCTCACAATGAACCTATTGTTGTTGTGGACCACAGGCATTAATTTTACACCTTCATCCATACGTTCATTTACTAAATCTGCTTGTTCCTTTTCAGGTTCATCCTACCCAGCTACTGTGAAGTGAAGGCGGGGTGCACGCTGGACAGATCACCATCACATTGTTTTACACTTGAGTTCATTATAGACAAAAAAAGGAAACTATACCTGCTTATTAAACCTGCCCATTGTTGTCTTTATGAAAAATTCTTATGGAAAAAAATTGAATTAAAACATACAACAACTTTGAAAGAGAACGTCGGGGAATACAACCCAAAACTTATGTTGTTAGTGCATCTGTAGGTGGATTTGTAATCACTCATTAATGAGGACGATACACCTCCACATGTCCTTGTTTACTTAAAACTACATCTTAATGAAAAAGGTTAAATCAGAGGCCACAATGTGACTACTCTTTCTATGATAGCAGTGGATCCCAGCTATGCTTATTGTGGGTGTTTCTTTGGTGTTGATTAGTTAATGAGTTTAAAGACTCTAGTGAAAAGGAACAAAGATGGGGTTTGTGTGATTTTTGGACATTATCTTATATAAGAAAAGCTATGTTTCAGCCAAATTGCATGGCGTGATACGTATTTATTTTTCCCACATGAATCTACTAAACCTTGTAATGTGAACTTGGGAGCCAGTGCAAAACATCTTTTACAGCAAACTTCAGCTGATGCTTTCAAATCGTCTTCTTTCTGGCAGTTTTGATTCTGCGAGTGCTTTTCTTTTTTAGCAACACATTTGTTTCACATCTGCCCCCAAACTAAACATCTGTCTGTGCAATTATCAAAAGGAGTCTTTTGGTGCAGTTTTCTGATGTGTGGCAGTGTCGAGGCTGCAGCCCAGTGAAACAAAATAAATCAAGGTCCCGTGCACTGTTTTTTATCAGTAGCAATGTGTTTCTAGTTTAAAGTCCCACTCCAGATGTGTTTTTTTTACTGCAAATCATTCTTAGTGGTCTTTTAATTGTGCACTTTTTAGCAAAAATCAAAAAGGAAGCTATCCCAGCATTCTTTTGTTCACATGCTCTCCCATTAGCTTACATATCCTCACAAGCTCATGCTAACATTAGCGTAGTCAAAAAACGCAGAGCAGTATTGGAGTTATCCAGCCGTATAGTTTTGAGCCAGATGCCAGGTCAAACGAGGCAAACATTAATTTATCTATTTGTCTACAAGTGGATGTATCAGAATAGTAATGGCAAAGGGAGACTTTGTCCCGCCCATGGCAGTTGCTGCGTCAAAATGTCTGAGCTTTTTTAAACCCTGGTTTTCAACTGCTCCTCATCCAACTCGATTTGAATAAAGAAATACTCAGAAACCCAAGTTCAATCTTAAATTATTCATATAAGCCGTCCATTAAGAGAAACATTTTACAAGAACATGAAAAAAAAACCAAAAAACAAAGACATAACGTTCACTGGAGTGGGTCTTTAAATGCTACACAAAAACCCAAATGTCTTTTCAACAGCCTTACCGGTTTGATACTTTTATCCAGGAGATAAAAAAGAAAAAGCTCTTTTAAAGAAGCTCTGGTTATGTCCAATTTCCCACCCTAAGTACTAAAAAACTATAAAGTGCGGGGCTATTTAATGCCCTGGATTGTAAAAGCAAATGCTCACTACTTTACTTTCATTTTGCTGAGCGCTGGTTATGGCAACACTGATTTCAAGAATTGAAAATCCAATAAATAGGAACATTTCATGACGTCTATTTGTGACTCCACTGTGTTGTGATGATGAAAATGTGGATGGTTTAAGACATTACATTTAAACATGTTTTTTTTTTTCGCAAAAATTGTTCTATATTGTAGTGAGCATCAATGCTTCTGGGAATTTTCTAGTGCACTCAGTTTTGGAATAGTATTTGGACAGCACTACAAAATGGTAAATGCATTATATAGTTCACTATATAGTGAGTAGGCAAGGAATTCATACATAAAATGTGTCTTTTCCTGAACTGATTCAATTTAGAAAAAAGTGTCATGGAGTTTTATCTAACCAGGTTTTCTTGGTTCTTTAGGGCATTTGAATCGCATTTAGTTTGTTAGATGTGTTCAGGCTGCTTCTGGACTCCCTTCTTTGTTGTGATCACACCCATTTTCAAATTTTAACCAACTGGGGTGTTTTTTTTGTTTGTTTGTTTTTTTAATAAAGTTCCTATTTTATATTTGGGAATTTGAACTAAATGTTAAAAACAAAAATTTCCCATCGCTGGAAAAAAAATCCAGGAGTCAAGGGGTTTAAAAAAAATTAAGGAACAAATGGAAGAAATATTTACGGTTTTAAATGATTGGCGTCCATGATCAAAGCAGGCTTACTGTTAAACAGGTTATGTGTTTTTTGTTATTGCAGATCTTTGGTCATGTCGGACACTTGTCAAATCAAGAAGTCAAGAAGTCCTGGGAGTCAAGTGACTAAAGTGGACATAATGACTTTAGTTGATAGCTGGGAGCTGCCTAATGTGAGAACAGCTGTCTAACTTAATGTTGGGATGGACATAGAGTGCAGAGGGGCCCTTGAGAGGAGGCTTCCCTTGACCTCTGGAGATCCCCCCCTTGACCCCATCCACAGAATTACCGCACTCCAGTGTGTGGACTCCCATGGCTTTCAGTGTCTGGAGGAAAAACCTGTTGAAGAACCAGAAGTAAAAGTCCTACTAACCCTCAGCATCTCCAGAATCATAAATCAGGAAGCATATGCAAGACTCTCGTATAGCTGCTGCATATTGTTTTGTGGCTTTTTGGTACAGCTTATTTACAGAAAGGTCATCAATATAAACCTGTCAGCATTCTCAAAACATATATATATAATGTTGATTGGAATATTGATACCAAGATTCAAATTATCAAGCTTTAAAGAAGGTTCAATCATTCATCTTATGAAGTCGTTATTCTCGAATGATTAAATTCCAGCACTATAGTTGACCCAAATCTGTCAAATGTTTCCCTTTTCCTCTGTGGTTTTTAACACTTCCTGAGAAGCATGACATTTCCAAAACCCTGTTTTGGGTGGAGATTCTACTCCATGCTGGCACAGCAAATGACTGTAAACAACATCACGTTGATCTTTGAGATTAACTCCCGTCACCAGTGACTAAGCTGACGCCTCTTGTGGCAACGTTGTCTATTGGAAGGGCTTCTTCCATGGACTAACATACCCCCCCTCATGCCCCCGAGTGGGAGGCCAGCCCTGACTTGCAGCTCTACAACTGGGTTTTTGAAAAGGCATGTGAAGGAGGAGGTAAAAGATTTTGTCATGGTGCCCAGTAGGTTCTGAGCTTGTGGTTGGAGAGCTGGAAAGACTGGCTTGTCTCTGTGATTAATGATTGGGAACTCGGAGGCAGAGGAAAGGGAGAGGCAGGATTGTGCAACCTGAATACACAACGGGGCAGAGTTTTCAGAGAATCTAAAACATGCTTTAATTTGATCAAAGAATCCTTCTTTTTTTTCCTTTTGGGATCAAACCCAGGAACCTTTAATCATAAAACGCAACAGGAAAAAATGCAGTTCTTATCAGCAAAGGAAGAGGGTAAACAATTCAGAGGTACGCTTTTCCCAAATGAATTTATTAACTATGTACAATTTATGACATCCCAATTAATCAACAAAGATATGAAAAACGTGCTGGATGATTTAGTGTCGAACAGAATTGTAGCATAATTCAACTTGAACAGTTTTTTCCCAGTAAAAGTATTTTACACAAATGCACCTACACAAACAGAACAGTTATTTGCAATTCAAAAAACAGACTAAGTATTCTCATATCCTTATTCGTGCAACATAAGATTACTGAAAATTAGAGCACAGGCATTTAAGTAAATATGTATCACATGCTATAAAAATAAGAACAGCAAGTAAAGAGACCAACATTCTTCTGGGGAAACAAAACACATTATCGTATAAAGTGATAAAGAGGAAAACTATATTGTTTGGTGATGATGAAAGAATATATAAAACAGGATTTTCGGTGCTGATCAGACATCATTCAGTAGTGCCTAAAAAGTACGTGTTTGTGAATGTTTGATTGAGCTTTTAACGAGTATTTTAAATGGATGATCATTACTGGGCCTCAGGACCAGCTGGAAATGCTGGGATAATGATGACCACCTACACTCATGCAGGAGAGTTGAGAACCATTTGCAAGAGATGGAAACATGCCGTTTCGATGGGACATGTCTGCAGGGTGAATACAACCAGCCGTGCTGCTGTCACCAAACAAAGGAGAGATAGTACACTCGAGCGCATGGAGGTCTGAGCAAGAGTTTAGGTTACAGGAAGTGCCTTGTGGAAAACTCTTTCTTTCCTTGTTCTTGTGTCTCATCCTGCGGTTCTGAAACCAGATCTTCACCTGTCGATCGGTGAGCTGCAGCCCGGCAGCCATCTCCAGCCTCCGACGTCGACAGAGGTAAGGGCTGAAGTGGAACTCCTTCTCCAACTCCAGCAGCTGGGAGTTGGTGAACGCCGTTCTCTCCCTCTTCACTGCCACTCCTGAGCTGCTCGCCGCCACACTGACTGATGATGGAGGACAGCACATAAAGGGAAAGCGTTAAAAAGAAGTGCTACACTTCCGATAACCCAACAGTCAACCTCAGAAGGAAGCCTTTAGGTGCCAACAGAGGCCTGTGTTAATTCTCAGCTAATCAAGCTGAGACCGAGTGGAGCCCTCACCACTGATTCAGTCAGGCTTGAGACAGTGTACAAGACTGGCTGTCTGGTGTGTCATGTGTTCGGGGAAAGTTCCCTCCCAAGGAAGCAGTCTGGGGGAAACATCTGACGCCACCACGGCTGCCTGACAGGCCGCATTAATCAGAGCCACACAGAGAAGCAGACCTGTCAGATCCCCATCTCGCTTTCTTAAAAGGTACCTGGGGAGCACCACTGAAAATAACCACCATTAGGGATTCAATTTGACATGTATATGAGCAATATCAGGGCCCTGTTGATAAAAACATGACACAGAGGGGTTAATTGACGTTTAATAAGGTCTATAGTGAGTACCTCAGAGAGAAAGCTGCTCTCCTAATAAGTCGCCCACTTCCTTTACAAACTATGTTTTGACATTGTGAATTTGAAAGGAACATTGTTAAAAAAATAAATGAAGAATTAGTTACCTAAAATAATGAAAAATACTTGAAAGAAGTCTTGTGATTGAAGCTGCATTGGACCACATGAATACATTTAGAAGTTGATATCTTTGTGTTTCTTACTGTGAGTTGGGGATATCCGAACAAATAAACATGTTTTACCAAAACAATCAAAAACCAAGTCTGCAGATGCAAATTTGCAGCTTTTGTGCTGCAAATTTTCATGGTTCGACATGGTTTTGCCTACTGGAGATGTAGAGCAAACAGTGCGTGACGCTACATTTGTTTAACTGTGCAGCTAAAAATGAAACTTGGTCACAGACTGTGAGTAAACAGGTATCATCTGCAGCCAACTTGTGAGACAACTTGGTTGCATGGGCTTATTTCATGCACTCCCTTTGTACTTTAAATAAACATAAAGGTGGAGTTTACCAGATGCTTTGGGGTAAGTTGTCCGCAGTGTCATCCAGGGAAAAATGACCCCTGAGTGCCAAATGGTGAGGAGCCTCTTACTGCCCAGTGTACCCTTGGCATGGCAGTGAACCCCCGGCTCCAGCAGGCACTCAGACTGTCCATGTGGGTTCAACCTGGAACTGACAGGTGCAGAGGAAGTCATTTTTTGTTGCTCCGAATGTTGCCCTCCTCCTCCTCCTCTTCTTTCCCTGGATCCCGCGCTTAGTTTTGGCAGTTGTCCAGAGCTCGTTGCAAATCTGTTGCCATGCAACTGCAGCGGGAGGGCAGCAGGCTGTCGGGGGTCCATGAACCCAGCTATCAAACTGTCTCAAATAAAACAAGGAGTCCCTCTACAGTAGTAAAGACGTCACTTTGATCAGTCTAATATGAGATCACAATTAACCTGAGCGAATAAAGGCACGTAAGACAGATGACTTGGAGTAAACCATGTGGATCAATTGAATAATATTTACCAGAAGGGTGCCGTAGTCACGTGTCATCCTCCACCAATGACCGAGCGCTGCAGTTGCTGGCAACTTGGGACGCCAGAAGAAGCTCCTGCCATATTTCTTCAGACATTTCTACGAGCAGGCTGCCTTTCTCTGTCTGGGGATTTAAAGAGAAACCATAAAACGAAATGTGAATAGATGCCGAGAAGAAGTGTGTGACCAGAGTGGGGGGAGACACAGAGAAGGGACAAGAAGTCAGTGTTTGCGCGTGGGGAGGGGGGATGCGGGGAGGATGGGGTGCAAGACAGACAAAGATCACACGTGTGGTGAGGAAAGTCTTAGAAGCCGATTCCTTGTTAAATCTGTTTAATCTTTTGACAAGAACTGAAGGAAGCACTTTGCCTGCAGCCGCGCGGCGCGACACGGTGCGGCACGCGCCCTGAACTCTTTGGTGGTAGGTTCTTCATCCAAAAAAACAACTCCAAGAGTTCCTTCTGCATCATCTCCAACCTCCGACTGCGCACTGCAGCTCGTAATTTTGCAACATACTTTAAAATGATTAAAAACAAATTTCGCCCTGCGCCGTTTTTAGCGCGGATGAGGACAAATTGGGGTGCGTTTTCGTATTGCTGGATGCTCACTCTCCAATAAAGGAGTCCCTAGCTCACCGAACGGAACCTGCGAGTTTATTTAAGATAACGAGATCTGCAAAAGCAAAGTTGTTTGATCACAATAAATCGGCGGGCTTTCCTTTAAATGCCATCCATATGGTTAGAACTGTCGTATAGGGGAAGTGGAGCTTAATAGGATTCAATGGGAGTGGTCAAACAAAGGCTTGACAGTCATTGCTACACAAAGACAAAGGGGGGCAATCATTAAAGATTTTTCTTTTTCTCTATAGGATGACCTGCATTAGTCAGACAGTACAGAATCGGTTGTCAGCTTTTGGACATTTTCTTTGTGGCCGAACCGCACTTGCGGCGCGGCTGAATGGACAAAAGGAGCGCTTGTTTGCAGCTCCAGTGCTGAGCGCACAACACACCACCAGGGACTTCAGGGATAAGAAGGAAAAAAAATCCGCCTTGCCTGGGAAGAGCAATATATTTAAATAAAATATGGAATTTTCAACTTAATTTTTAAAGTCCATAATAAATATTTGGGGGGAAGAAATATTTTTTACTAAAGGCTCCATCAACTCTGGCCTAAATGAGTTACACCGTTGAAGGAAAAAAAAAAACTCATAAAGTTGTTTAATTTCAAGAATGCATAAATTTATGCAAAATGCGCAAATAAGTAAAACAATAAATCTCACAACTTTTATTTTTGTAAGTGCACTTTTTCTTTTCTTTTTTTCTTTTTTTTCAAAATAAATTTTGTATTTTCTGGGCTACTATCAATCTTGGTTGAAGTAAGCTTCAGATATCGGTTCCTTTTGGTGTTTCGCTGCAACAAAGCTGTCTAGAAACCCTCTTTAGATGTCTCACAGGTGATGGATTATGCACTCAGGGTTCCTTTTCCGTTTCACCCCCCCTCTACAAACCATCTCCGAGGTTTTGCCCGAACCCTGAGGGGGTGCATCGTCATGTCATTGTAGTTTTCTTTAAATTCATTAGTTTTATATCTTTGGAGCCATTTGAAATCCACCCTGTTTGTTCATAGAGCACACATACTTTAGTTAATTGATTTTTATTAAACCAATAAAGGACTTTAATTGTGAACGTTTTTATTTTAATATTTTTGCATATTTCTGCTATATGTTCAGTAAAATGTGAAGTTGCAGCACCCCGTATAATTTTCATTGTCGTGGGTAATAATAATAGGAACTGTGAGGGGGCAATGGCTGAAATTGTGGGAAAGTTATTAAATTCATTTTTGTTTTGCTTCCCTCACCCTCTTGAACACACTCTCTGAATCGGAGATAGAACATATGATATACTAGCTCAGCAAGACCATAATTTAGCTCCTACGCGCCTCCACCACAATTCTCCGTGAACTCTGTTTGAACCGTCTCTGTAGCAATACATCATTTTTCTCTCTCACACAAAAGCGCGCCGGTCGCTCTGGGTGTCAACCCTTTTACAATTCCTCCTTACCTTCTGCGCTCTCTCGTCTGCTGACACAAACAGCGGAGGAAATTGTCGATAAACCTTTATTTTTCACGCCAATAATCAAGAGAGAAGGGTGCTATAGGGAATGGGGAAATATCTGGGGAAATGGTGAAAACAACACGCTTTGCTTTTATTTCCCTCTTCCATAAAGTATACATTACCCCGTTCAAACATGATTGTTTTTCAGAGCTCAGGGATAGATAGCACGGATCAGTTAATGCATGTCCAGGGGACAGAGATGCGCAAATCAGAGGAGGCTGGGAGCTGTGGAGGAGATGTTAATGGGCAGAGGATGCTGTCGGTTAAAACGGTGCATACAAATGACGCTGTCTTGGTGGAGCAAGAGGAAGATTTATAGTCCCGATGCCCTATGTTGCTGTAAACAATGCAGAGTAAAATGAAAGGACCAGAGTTTGCAGACTGCTCTTCATAAGTAAAGAGAAGACGCACATTTTCAATTTTCCAAACAGGTTTCGACTTTTGCGGAAGCATGCGCATTATTAATTTAGGCCTGTGTGCAGCAGCGCGCGTAAATTCTGGCCTGTCTGTTGAAGAGGACGTTCAGCCGTTAATCCTGAAGCTTTTGAAGGTGACGCGCTGTTTGAAAATAAATTTGCTTTGGAGATACATTAAATTATGGAGAATTGTTAGATGCAGTGGTCTAATTTTGGTTGCAGTTAGTGAAAAAAAGTATCAAAGTGTTGCCGAGTAAAATAATTAACTAATACTGATGCGTCAACACGTGAAAGCAGTGCGGTTGCAGAGTTCGAGATTTTTAAAAAAAACTGCACAGTTACAATTTGGTGCGTAATGGTGCGTAAACGCACCAAACTTAATATTACGCACCAAAATTATCACTACACACTAAACTATAACTGCAGTTTAGTGCGTCAAACTTATTATTAAGCACAAAACTCATTATTACGCACCAAACTATACACGAGCACCAAACTGTAACTGTGCAGTTTGGTGCATAATAAATAAAACTCTCTTCGAATTAGACAACATTGTTACACTTCAGTCATATTTTATGTTTCATTTATTAACTGAATTTATTTAATTACACGTTTATATGATACATCATCCGAACAGAATATGGGGTTATTTTGGACATTTAAATAAACCATAAAATCCAGTGCTTCCAAAGAGCGTCACTATTTTGTTGGAATATACGTGAAATAAATCGCATTTTTGCAAGAAATTCTTCTTTTCATAACATGACCTGATTTGTGTAAAGGCTTGTGATTTGTGGAAAGAAAATGGGCAAGAATCATATCTGTGATTTCTCATTTAAGAAGATAACCATCTGGCACGTTCTAGTGCTATTTTGTTAAGATTGGGAAGAGGACGGGGTGACCTGAACTATGAATGGCATTCTTTGTGTGCATAATTGTGTGCAAAAGTCTAAAAATAATAGTTAGAATGCTCCATCCAGCAGAGACGCAACAAGTCTCCACACCGCGGGAATCATTTTCCGACTGTAAATCAGATTGTTTCGCCCATACATAATCGGGGATCTATAGTCTCGGGATTGCATATTGAGAACACCTCTGTTGATGAAAAGCGAATAACATAACCATACGTCAGGTTCTAATGAGTGCCCTGTCTTCTGCAGACACTCTCCACCAAGCAAAGTGTCTGCAGTTTCTGCGATTATATAATTACATGTTTCTCTTTTCTGATTATAAGTAAAGTTAAAACTGTAAATTTCGGTTTGGGTGTCAATTCGAAAGATGCAAACAATTGATTTTTCAAATATTCCTAAATTTGTAGTGAGCTTTAAAAACTATTTAGAACCGTGGCGCACACGTCGATGCGCAGAAGTCGAGGTTTCTTCTGCGCGTGGACGGAGAGGAGGGAGATTTACAGGTTTATGACATCGTTGGTCCATGCGAGGCATGCCTCTCCATCCCTGGAAAATAGCAGTGTGACCCCTGTTTCAACTCCCAGCCTCCATGCAACTGCGATGGCCTCTTCAAGTTCTGAAACACTTGACGCACAACAGCGCGCTGAAACCAAGGCTTTCATCAGCGTGGACAAACGTGGAGCTGCTTAACCTTGTTTGCAGACATTGATAATATTTCTGGTACGTGACAACCACAGCTGATAAAATGTAATTGGCCCTTGTTCAAACAGTTCTTAAGTTATTTGAGTCAAGTTTTTCTTTTTTTCTTCTTTTCCGGGAGATGGGCTTCACCTCAGGTGCTTCATAAATCACAGTGGAGCCTGCAGCTGCAGTGTGAGCTCTAAACTCTGACTCAAGAGTTTGAAAGCAAGAGAAAAAGCCAAAGCAGGAATGTAGGCAGATACTTGAAACACAGAGAATAATCTGTCCTTCAAAATAAAATGTATATATTTGTTTTTGCTGTTACATGAATCCTCCATCACGTGAAGCCTCTAAGTGTACATTATGGAGCACATTCTCTTCTAAAATTAAATAAGTTATATTAGTTATATGCAAAAAGTTTGTGCTTCAGTAGAAAAAAGTTCTGACTTAAAAAAAATCTTATTGCGGTCAGAAAAATGAGCGTTTTATACTGTTAAATCTCATATCCCCATCATTATCACCCATAAACAGCAGCAACAGCATTCAACCAAAGCTTTAAAAAAAAGGTCAAACTTTTCTCAAATAATTGTTTCTGCACTCAAACGTCAAGTTTCAATAGTTGCAACAACAGTTATGCTGCTCTGTAACTTGAGCTTTACTTAGTCTCGCAGTGACATGAGTTGGCTTTTACTTTCAGCTGTTTGTCTTCGAAAGCTTGCGTGGAATATTTGCCCATCAACGCCAAAAGGAGAAATGTGGAAGTCTAGGAATCTTAAAGAGGAAATAAACAAAGCTGCAACAAAAAGTGAAACTTTTTTTCAACAAAATGTGGTTAACAGGAATGCTCCAAATTAAAATGTAATCCACATATCAATATATTAGTTGCATAAGTCTTGTGGAACGTGTCATTGAAAATTAGACAAAAAAAGGTTATTTAGTGACTAAACCACTAAAACAAAGTGTCCCATTTCTGTCAAAAAAACAGCTATAATTGGCAGCTCTTCTAAAGGTAACCTGGGACCAGTTTGTCTCCTAAATAGAAGTCACGTGGTCTGACAAAGTGCAACTATTTTTACTATGCCATTTTTAGTAGACCTCAGGAACTGCAACCAATCACTGAGACAAGAGGGCTTTTATTTTGTTTCTAATTTTGGACCGAAAATAATGAATTAATTAATAGAAAGAAAATAGGCTAACTGAGAGGAGTAAACGTTGGCACAAGTGTCCTAAAAAAAAGGTTTGGAAACTCCTCTGATGCAGATCAGGTCAACTTGAAGATTGTGAATGTTTGAGAGTCCTGCTGAGGAGGGCTGTCTGGGGGTTCGACTCTTGTCTGATGGCACCCTGTTTAACAAAAGGAGCAACACATTGAGTGATGCCCCACCACAGGCCCCACTGTTGGAGAAATGGAGAAAAATCCACAAAGAAAGCAGAGGCCAAGGGGGACCAGCGAGGGCGCACACAGAAGGTACACGAATGGAGAGTGAGTCAGGTCACGGGGTTGGAGAGGTCGGCCATCCAGACTGAAATGAACCTAATGGGACAGAAAATGTGTCCTCGAGGTGAACTCGGCCTTCTCCCATCTCGCCCCCAAACTTCAATGAAGTACCTTTTCAGCCGCGCGACATGGAGGCGACAGTGCCTAGAAAGGGGGCTAAAGGGATGCTGCGACTGTGGCGAGCACATTAATTTTTCCAATCTGTCCAGCAACATAAAGGCTCCTAGATTCATTTTTCAGCCCCGTCCAAGCACCATTATGGTGTCTTTCCAAAGCTGCGTCCCGAGAGCAGCTTTCAAAGTGAAGCGTCCAGCCAAAAACGGTTCTCTAAAGCACTGCTGCAAGCGGACATTTGAGGAGAGCGAGAAAGGAATCAGCTTGGTGCACAATATTTGATAAGATCAGAACCGATCGTCATCCAGGTCGTTTTCTAGAATCTAATACAAAGGTCTGCGCTGAAAGATTGATGATGGAAAATACCTCTCCCCTTTGTGTTCCTTTGCCTCCCACTATGCGAGGCATTTTATTCGCCCTATTCATGTCACACTTTCAATAATCTATCAAATTCTTGCGCGTCTTTGAGTTGAAGTCAACTCCATCTGTCTAAAAAGAAAAAAAAGTGCAAAAATAAGACATTTCTATTAAAGCTTTGAAAGCATCTTTTGCTTTCAGTCCAGCAGGGTTACAGATGAGAGCAGTCCTGTTGTGTGTTGGTCCTCCTGCCCGAAGAAAGGCGCACTACACACGGCTGCTGGAGAGATTTTTTTTTTTTTTTAGCTTTCTACATTCTCTCAAGCTGCTGCGTACCATGGAGGCAAACTGCACACTTGGGAGTCAGCAAGCATGCGGGCAAAGTGTTTATACAACCTCAAGCCAGAGACTGAGCACACATGAAAGCAGCAGTGTACTCCTCCTCATGGCCATGACGCTGCTGCAACGCCTGTGAACAAATGTAACTACATTACTGTCCTCACTGTGATAGTTAACGAACACCACATGATGCAGTACATCGACTTTATTACTCTTTTTTTGGTCACATTTTGGAAAAAACCCAGCTTTGTTGCGCGTGTGGAAAATAGAAAAAAATAAATAAATGAGTGCATATTTCCACAACATTTTGCAAAACCTAAGAAATGACACTTTCTAATTTAAGCTCGTGCATCTTTAAATCTTTGATCTGAAGTTAAAAGGTATCCGAGGAGCTGGAGGGCCTCGATGCTGTTTAATGCCCTTCAGGCTGGTGCAATGCTCCGTGCTGGCAACCTTTTCCTTCAGATTTCAACTTCAGAAATATTCTGGCACTCGTTTACACACATGTTGTCAGGACAAATCCCCACTTTAAGGACGGCTTAAAAAATGATGGAACAAATAGTGGCGCTAATGTGAAAACATCACTTTAAAAAACGTTAAATATACACATCTGTACAGTTTTTACAAAAAGTCATCTCTCCTCAAACAAACTCCGACAAAAACGTTTTTTAAAACTAGTAGACACTCACTGTTTTATTGACCAATATGATTAGCACAAATACACTAAAGTCCGTTTATTGCAGTTCACAATAATCCGCTTTTTGACGGTCTAAACACAACATCAACACCACGAAAAACTAAACTGAAGACCAAAAAACCTGTATCTGAAATACACGAGGTAATTCACACATTTTTTAAACCTTATCCTAAACAGACACGTTCAAGATCAATGGTGTGTTCCAGCTTTTTTTTAATACCAAAAATAACTATCATTATAGTGTATCCTTCCAGTGTTGCGTGAAATAAATAGATTGTGCATTTTACATTGGGCAGCAGGGCAAAACAATGGCCCACAATAACAATTTGATAAAATGTCTTTTTTTTTACTGTTTTTCCACCTTCATTCAAAACATTTTTTAATAAAAAACATCATAATTGAACTTCAAATAAATTAAACCCTGTAGTCACGTAAAAATAATTCATCGGTATTCGCAGTAATCCATGCCATATAACATGCATTTTATATAACTTTGGACTTAAAGGAAACCGCACGAGATAGCTACGAAAACAAAATATAGAATTGTCCTATAAATAAGCAGTTCTTTGTCTACCCTCGATCTTGTTTTATAACCTGGTAATATCCTCGCCATGCTGTGCTCCACTGAGTTCGTCGGGCCCAGTGTTAGTGGCCGATGCAGCGGCCACTCCGCCGGCCGCTGAGCTTGTGTTGGACCCGGAGGAGGAGGAGGACCTCACTTTGGTGTTCGGGAGCCTGTGGTCCTTTTTCCATTTCATCCGGCGGTTCTGAAACCAGATTTTAATCTGTCGCTCGGAGAGCACCAGGGTGTGCGCAATCTCGATGCGCCTCCGCCGAGTTAAATATCGGTTATAGTGGAATTCCTTCTCCAATTCTAAGACTTGCTGCCGGGTATATGCTGTCCTAGACCGCTTTGGCTCCGTCCCATTGTAACCGGAGTTCACTGGAGAAAAGGAGAAGTGGAGAGAAAGGGAGACAGAGAAAGGAGGAAAGGAGGGGTAAACAAGAATGGCCTCAACTGAGATATGGCTGGAAAGATTTATTGGACATGAATGTTTAGCTCTTTTGAGAAATTTAAAAGGGAAGTAAAAGAACTTGTGTGCGTAACGAGACGACACTAACATTCAACTATGATCTAAATTATTAATGCAAGATTACAAAGCTCAATTCCTCTTCTTTTTTTATTCGTTTCTCCCCCTCTCACTGCCGCGCGCAATACATAACAGCAGAAGCCACATGGTGATACGGCTGCCCTGAGTATACCTCGGCTATAAAATTTATGGTGGGTGTAATTACCAATGCCGAGTCGTAAATCCGCCTCAATTGTGCCATTTCAAAGGCTTCCCTGCTATCGGAGCAGGGGCTGGCAACGAGATGGGAGTCAGAGCGACTGATAAAGGGAGGGAAAGGGAGACAGGAGCACGAGGAGAGCAGGGAGCAGAAACACATAAGTTGCCTACCAGTGCTGACGTGAATTTTCTTCATCCATGGGTACACCACCGGCTGCTTGGAGGAGGCTGTGCTGTTTGGATGCTCCGGGGTAGCTTGGTTGCAGGCGGAGGCAGCGGCCGGTGGGGTGGCAGGGGACATGGACAACTGTGGCGTTTCACATGAGGCTGGTTGCCCTTTTCCTGTCAGCAGGTGCGCAGAATGGGGTATTCCATGTCCCCTTGGCGTGTCAGGCTCAGGGATGCTTGCACAGTTATACTGGCGCTCCTGGTAGCTCGCCCGCGGAGGATATAACTCCTGGTGATGATGCTGGTAGCCAGTGTCCCTCGCGCGGCTGTAATATTCTGGACTATGCTCTGGGATGTAGTTATTTTGCGAATATTCCTCGCATGGAGGAAATTTCGGATCAATGTAGTTAGACTCCATCAAATACGAGCTCATGATCATTAATTTCTGGAGTGGAAAATAATTTTTCTAGCTTTGTCGTTTTTCTGCTTCATAAAGCCCTCCTACTTGCGAGCAGCCCTGTAAAGTTACTTTAACCACGTGACCCAATGGCCCAATAGCAGAGAAAGAGGTAGTTCCCGGATAAGGAACCAGAGGTATTTAGCATACCTACAGTCGCCATTGTGGGCAAAAATCTCTGTCTCTCTCCCTCTCTCCCTCTCTCTCCTCCTGTGTTTCTCCTTCTCCCCCATCACCCCCTTCTCCTCTCCTCCCTTTCTCTGGTTGTGTTACCACGGCAATTGATCTTGGGGACAAACTAGTTGCTGCTGACCAAGGAAAAAAAAAACATAAAACAGGCAAAATCTACCAGTTCCAATTATTCAAAGGGACAAAGGCTCGACAAGGATAGGGCACCGCCAAAGAGAACCGATCGTTGTGTTAGTGTGAAGGCCAGAGAGGTGCTTTAAATATATGAAGCCCCTCCTTTACCAGCAGCACCTTAGCTGTGGAAAGGATAATGGCTCATTAATACACATGTGGCAAACATGGAGATTTGCATCTAGATAATTCTCCTAGAACCATTTTAGCCCCAGATGGTCTAAAACAGAAAATAAAAATAGAGAAATTGTTTTTTCTTTGTAATATCACATAGTAGAGGATCACAATTCTGTAAAATCATTTCCTGTTTCAGGTGCTTTCACTTTTCTATTTTTCACATTCCAAACACAATTGCTGCAGAAAGCAACAGCAATCTGACTGATTTAAAATAAACGTAAATAGCACATGTATCCTCCTGAGAACCAGCACAATTATGACCTAAAAGTAGATCATTTGTTTAATGTCTGTACTCATTGGCATAATCAAAGATATTAAATTGCTCTTTTGAATTTAAACTTTATACGTTATGCCATGTGTCTTTTGTGTGTATGTTTTTTGCATAATGTACCAAAGGGAAATATTAGATGTTATAAATTACTTCAATTTTTTAATGTTAAGTCAGTGTTTACTTTTCTGTATAATCTATTTTGTAATAATAATAATAACTTGTCATAATCCCACCTGAACACCTGAGATTTCACTGTAAAGGCTAGAATGTTCTTATTTAAGCACATCAGGTCTCATTCGAGAGTCAAAGGACAGAAAAAAACAATTTCCCCTTCATAAATAGGCTGGTTTTCAGGAGGATAGAGCAATTGAAATTATTCGAAGGCCCAAAGCGCTTTACAGTCACAATCCCATTCATACACTGCATAACACTGACACCAACCTATAACAGGACCAATGTGGGGTTCAGTGTCTTAGCCAAGGACACTTCCACACACTGAGGTAAGGCGGGAACCAGACCTGCAATCGTCCGATCAGAAGTCAACCATTCTGCACCATGGCCACCCCAATAGAAAGTAGTTTACTCACAAAAAACAAATATTACGTCCTGAAGTCCATTTATTTACATTATCATTAGAGTAACAGCCTATAAACCATAAAAACCAAGATTTTTGTGGTTTGCTGGAAGGAAAACAGCAGACCCAACATTCTTTAATCTGAATTAATTTAAACTTTGTACAGCAGAGGCACAAACCCCGATGAGGAACAATCAAACTGAAGAGTTGCAGTGATGACACTCATCCACCGTGCAGCCAAGCATAAAGCCATTAAAATTAAACAATAACCTGCTGACTTCACAACAAACATTATGTAATCAGAGTTTTTGTAGTTTCAGGCCTGAAAGTCATACTTTAATGACCTATAAGATCTGCTATAAACAGAGGAAAAACAATTCAGTGTGCTTAAAGGAGTCTCTCTTTTTTAGCAAAACTAAGACGCACAAACATGTATCTGGGTACAGACTCCTGTTTACAGTCAACAGGAGACACTAGCAAGTACAAGCCAAATTCCGTGACAGAAAATGCAGAAGAAGATTTTCTAACAAGTCACTAATGCGTATAGTGCACAAAACAAGTCATTTCTGCATGTGGGTGTTTACATCATCCTTTTAAACGTGGTTTAAACATGGCCTGGCTCCAAACGTGACACAAAAAACATTAACGCTCAAATCAGTATTGAGCTGCTGTTGGAAAACCACAATCCACCTCAAAGCTTGTCTTCTTTACTGTAAACTCTTTTTGTCTGCATGTAGAAAGTTGTCACAAGCTATTCCTATAAAACATCTGGAGTCAGAAGGACAACTAAAGTAGCAGACAGGTCAACAAGCAACAACAATTCTCCAAATAGTAGTAATAATAATAATAATAATAATAAATTAGGAGGGCACTCAGCTCAATATTTTGGTCTGCAGCAACACACTGTAAGCCAAAGTGTTTATTTTCACAGCTATAATTACATAACAAGGTTAAAAACACACTGTGCAACTGCATATCATATTTCTGGCTGCACTTGTTTGTAAAGAATGCAGCACGACATTTCTATTATCCCTGGCGAGGATGTTAGAGGCGTTTTATAGAGCAATAAAAGCCGTAAATCAGTCACTTTTAAACGACCCCTGGTTCCTAACGTGTTTTACAGGCTCTGACACAGTAGTAGCCGCGAACCGCACACATTTCTTTAGCCTCTCTGGCCTACAAACACAATCCAAGGGTTATCTGCAGCGTGGATGCGTTTGCAGCAGAAAGAGATAGCAACTGCTGGTGCCTGGGTGTGAGCTGCACGCATCGTTACTGGTGCTTGTGTATGCAGAGGAAGGAGGGGATGAAGGAAAACAGCTAGAGGCAAGTGAGGAGGGGCTGATGAAGAACAATCAGAGCCATCCTTTGTTGTATTTCAGTTCCCCATGTATTCCTGTAGAGACGTATTTGCGAATGCTTGTATTCCACACAAATTCGGTTCTACAGGGTACATATAGGCAACTAAAGATCTGGGTTTGACTCTGAAAAGGAGATCCTTTGTGCAAAAACAACGAGTTTAAACCACAAATTATTTTTTTTTAAATATATTTTCCATATCATGAGGCAGACTTAAAGTGTGCATTTTTTTCTTTATACATATGCAAACACAAAGAGAAGAGGGTGTCTTTTCTCCACATTCACCCTCTGCCTTTGAGGTATCTTCTGTATGAATATTCAGCTACAAACACGGCGGATACAAAAGGGATGCGTGACAGCGCAGATGAAAAATAAGTTTCTTTTGTTCCCAAGCATTTCTCCTGGCTGCCATTACCATACTGACCGCGCCGTAACCTTTTTTCCTGCCACTCTGGAAGCTAATGAGAAAAGCCTCGGATGAAAAATGTAATATCGGACCTGCGACCTGTTTGGGAGTTATTAGAGCCAGCAAACATGCTCAGATTGTGAATCGATAGAATTGATAACAGTGGAGATGTGCAGGGGCCCTCAAAAACATCTTCATCCATGTAATTCTGCTCACATTCTGTACATCAGCTTGATGGATTTTTTTATTGAGTGAGAAAATGGTTAAAGCAAAGAAAACACTAAAAAGAAGAGGTAAAAAAGACAAAAATTGTGATTTCTTGGCTTTTTACGCATCTATATGCATGCATGTTGTTGTGCTCAGTCGTTGTGATAGCTCTGCATGCACATCACATACTCCCCTCTCGCCCCATGCGCTCTGGCGAACGCATTTTAATATTAGTTAGACAGCCTGACCTGCGTTTCACCCCCCGCGTTTGACTGGTTCCAATAGTTCACTGCCAAGGATTATTGATGGAGAGACAGCAATGAATTCTTTTCCCCACAAATGGCTTTCAGATCGTGCACCTAGTTCAATAACTAGTTATAATGTAGAAGTACAAAAAATGAGAGCCGCGGGCGGACTAATTCGATGTTTCATTTGCACCCGTGCCCCCACACCCCCCATCTGAAAAAAGTAAAAAAAATAAAAATATAAAAAAAAAGCGCGTTCATACATGTAAACAGAATGAATCGGTTCCAAACTTCCTTATAGGATCCGTTTCCTTGATGTGCGCGCACGAGGAGCAGTAGCAATATTCCGCCCCCCTGATAAAAATGGTTACGATGCGCTTTTAATCAAACCCCTTAACCTAATAGCCTTTTCGCGTTTACCCTCCCCAGGTGTAATAAAGCTGGATGGTCCAGTTAAAACAAAAAATAAAAAAGTTTTAATGAAGTGCAGACAGACTGGAGACTCGTAGGGTTTGAATGGAAGCTGCAGTCTGGGGAGCAGAGGTTTCTGAAACTCGCCACATAAACCACTGACTGCGTTTTACTGCAGAGCTGTGGGGGGGCTCGGGCTGATAACCTGCGCAACAAGAAGGTTTTAATTACTTTGATGTTGACGACTGCACAGAAAATTGAAGCAGCAATCATTTTATTCATATTTTTTAACAAATTATGCAGATTGCACCAACATCAAGAATTCTCACAAACATTTCCTTTATTCAAGATCAATAAATTCACAATTCAGCTTCAAATAATCACGAAGGCCGCTTAATTCAATCCAAGAAATAAGAAATTCCTTTTTTTAATTAGGAATTATAATAAAATCTATTTTAAGTGAAAATATTTAGAATTTATTTCCAAATTACTTTATTTAAATCGTCTAAATGTGGATAATTAAATTATACAGTGTATTCTGAAGTAATTTTGGAAGCTGAATTGCCTGAGGTGCTAAAATGTCATAAATTGAGATTTTTTTTTCTTGGTGTAAAATTGTTTTAATAACCTATAAAATTAGATCAAGTGAATTTAAAGTCAATCATAAAATGATATATATTTGAGGGTATTTAAACACTTTTTACATTAACACGGTGATATAAATAAATAAAACAAAAAATTAAAATGGCATTCTGAGCTGAATGTATGATTTTATAATAATTATTTTGGCCTCTAGTTATAATAGGAAGTTCGGGAGACGCGCGGCTGTTCCAGAACTTCAATACGCAGTAGTCATTTGGGTCAATCAAATCAAGTAACTTTTTTAATTGTTTCCCTTAAAAAATAACTATTAAAAAATAAGTAAATGTGATTTTTTTTAGCTTTTCTATGATACAACATTTTAGATTCCTGCGCTACAAATAAATGAATTATTTTTGAGTCCAGACAAAAATATACGGGAACAGAATGGTTTGTGTTTGGACCCAAACAAAGGAGAACTATGTGTTCACCCGGAAATGACCTTTGCGGGCTGAATGATTGGGGTGTCAGCTTCACAGGTCAGAGAAAGGAACAGAAAAAGAGCGAAGAACGTGGCAGTGAAAACGGATGTTTACTCTGTTTCACTTTTAGGCCGAAACAGCAAAGGGTCTCTGTCTGAGCGTGATTACAGGGCGCATTGAATTGTGAATCAAAATTGGAATAAAGGTCACGGCATTTATGAGTTTGATAGCAGTAGAAACAATATTTAAACCAACACAGTTATTTATTGTTTACGCAGAAACAATGTTTCTCTTGCTATGCTGCAGGAAAACCAGTCTAACAATCACAGACAAATATTTGCACGTGAAATGACAAATAAATCTTTAAAAATTGAGGGAAACAAACATTTAGGTCTGAAAATCAGAAGAGGTTGTGACAAGGACACGCTGCCGACCCGCACAGGAGCGCGTCACACAGTGCCCCCTATTGAAAGTGCGTGTTTGATAACACACACCTCACAAAAAAATAAAAACACTGCACAACTATCAACAAGCCAACAAACAGACTCTCAAGAAACGCATTTGAACAGATTCATATTGCCAATAAAAATACATTTGCTATTAAAGGAAATCCTTGTTTGTCTATTTAGCTTCCCAACACAATCAAAAAGCGGATCTCCACAACAACAACATCCACATGTGAGCTCAAAAAGCTAAATAAAAACAAAATATGATATTACAATTTGCAATTCCACACATTGATTAGAAATGTGAGCTGTTTGTTAATTTAAAAAATAGTGCAAAGAAAAAATATGAAGGTTTAAAGCTCAATCGGGATCTTCAGCCTGAAACTGATCAATCCAGCAACAACCAATTGTTTAATAACCAGAGCAGGTTGAGGATAGAGGTGGTGGAGGTTATTATTCCTTTACAAAAACAAAAGCGCAGAAACTTTTTGTTTAAAAACGTTTAATCAGTTCTTAGCCGCTTTTACGCACCGATTTTTCCGCAAATTTGGGTCAAAAAGGACCTTACATAAATTTGTTAAAATGTTTGCATCTTTGTAAAGGTCCACAAAAGTCAACAGAATTACCATAGTTTTATTTCCGTTGGCCTAAAAATAATTCCACGATTGTTTTGAGGATCATTTTAAAGCATTATTTAAATACGGCCTTTTTAGTTTTAAATGTATCAACGTTTATGTGCGTTACAGGGTTAAATGCGTGAAAATAAATTAAATATTTGGTCAAACTGGAGCTCCTCGAGCGCGCACGTGTGTGTTTGTGTGTGCGCGTGTTTGGGACAGAACGAGGGGGAGAGGGTGGGGTGGAGGGTGACTCAGGGTGCCAGATGATTTTTGATTGTTCTTGCCCCCCTTTACCGTTTTCTTACATCATCTTCTTGCGTATTCATATTTTCCCGCTGACAGGATTAAGCCAAACTGTTGAATAAAAACGCACTATTTCCAATATTTAAAAATATTTAAAGATGTTTTAAATTATATTTTTAAACATGATAAATACCAACAGGAAAACATAAAAATGACAAGAAAATTAAATAAAATCCGTCTGTGTCCTTTCCATGAAGCAACTTTTCACCAAACAAGTGTTTCCCAATTAAATAAAACTCACCAATAGTTTCTATTTTATAGATGCGCCTATTAATTGCTTTAGTCACATGAACCAAAGTATAGTTTTTTCTTATTAAGCACGCGCAAACGCAGGCCAGAGTCAAGTTAAAATCAACTTACAGCAGCAGCAGCAGCGATCACGCAGGTCTCCGCACCGCTTTACTCCACAGTCCGCAGAAAGGTACTGCAGCCTCACTGCCACAAAGCCCTTTCTTCCTCCGATGAGGGGAAGCCAGCAGCTGCGATTCCGGACAGTTAAGATTATATATGATGTGTATATATCGAAGGTTTGTCAGCTCTTCCAGGCCATAAAACCCACTTAAATGACACCACGTGCTCCCCATGCACCATTCACAGGCCCTGCTTGGGGCAATTGGCATATGTAACCTTGTAAACTTTAAAATACCCATAAAAGAAAGACGCACAAAAAGGGACTGAAAACATCCTCCACATGTAGGTCAGGCCTAGCAGAGCGCAAAGAAAGTGGACGCGGTGCTGACCGCTTCACATAACCATCAAGGAAGCTCAGTAGGAAGCTATTAGTTTGAGAGGTGAGTTCTTTTTTTTTCTTTTCCTTAAGTAGAGCTAGAAAGAGGAATTACCTCATAACCTTGGGCTATTCTGCTGCATATGTACTTCTGGAAAAGTTACTGTTGAATTGAGACACCCAGCAAATTCTTTTATGCCCACTTGACAGCGCCCGCCGCTCTAAATATTGAGGATTACAGTTATAGGCCGTGTAATAAAGTGTCCATATGGCCTTTACAGTGAGCAGGCGTGAGGCTACGCACACAGGAAACCAACGTTTTGCGTCCATGTGTGTTGTTATTCCAGGATTGTGGGTCCCTTCCTTCCCTGGCAAAACAGGAAGCGCAGTGAGCCTGCGGAGTGATGGAAAAGGGGGCAATAAAGTTTTATGGGGGGGCTTTAAACTTCCCAGAGCCTCAGAAATTCTGAGCACTCCGAGACAAACAAACAACAAAAAAAAATCAGAAGTATTTATTCAGCAAAAAACAAATCTGCTGTCTTGTTTCAAAACTTCCTGATATGTGTGCGTAAAGAACAAAAGTGGGCACGGTGAAGGAAACGTCCAACTTTATTAATTACAGTCAACAAACAGGCGATCTTTCAGTGATTTGAGGCCTTGTGTTTAGCAGGCACCGTCATAGGAAAGAAACGACTTCATTGCACGTTACAATAGTTTCACATACAGTCACTACAGTTTACAGAATGTTCCACGAGAAATGACAGACACAAAGTGGTCAGTCCACACACATTCCACAACATCCGAGCATGATATGACAAGAACAGGATCTTAACCCTTTCAGGACTTTCTTTAGCCTTTATTTGATTCACTGGACTCTAAACACAAACTGACAGAGCTGGAAATGACTTCATCCCTCGCACAGTGACCTCTTCTCTTAACCATAAGCGGATTATTAATATTGTGCATCTTGTGAGTGCAGTGCAGACCAGAACCTCTCGGGGACGAGCTCCCCTCAACCTCCTGTTCCCTTCACGCAGTAAAGTGGGGTTATCATCGCATGGGCAGCAAATTAATTTAGAAATGTAAACCGATTGATCAAAGTGAGTGATATTCAATACATTAGGTCCCAAACTGCAGCAAGTGACACATAATTGGTGATGAAGCACACAGAGCGGTGTCATGATGTCATTGCTCCTTGCGGTTCATCTGAAGGTCAGGCGGCACTCCTGCGCTCCGCGTGCGCTCTGCAGAGTGTGGGGTGCTGCGGTGCGAGCCTCTTTACTCCTTCACTTTGAGCTTTGAGTCCTTCTTCCACTTCATCCGTCTGTTCTGGAACCAGATTTTGATCTGCCTCTCGTTTAGACACAGAGTGTGGGCGATCTCTATGCGCCTGCGGCGGCTCAGGTACCGGTTGAAGTGAAACTCTTTCTCCAGTTCGAGAGTCTGGTACCGGGTGTAACTGGTCCTGGACCGCTTACCCTCCGATTCTGAAGTAGCATTAAAAGGAGTTAGCTTTCAGCTACATGACATGTTCAGACAAAAAAGTCCAAATAATGAAAAAGTAGAGGTCAAACATGCGTAAACCTCACGACGAAAAACTATTTCAGTCCAGATTCATTTTTTTAAAATAAATGCTATTTACTCACACAAATATTTTGTTTTATTTTATTAAGAAATTTGGATCACCTGTTAAATTATAATGCCACGCAAAAAATAAAAAAATATTTAGCCATAATGCCGTCAAACTGCTGTCTTAGTTTATTTTAGGCACACTAAGAAAAATAGAAAACTCCATAAAACATATATCTGTGCATTCCAAAAAGGAAAAATAAAAATAGAAAACATTTTCCCAATTGTTTTAATTTGACAAAAAAGTCTTCTGTAAATCAAAAGGCCTGTGTTGCCGTAATAAAGTCATCCAATTATGTACTTTGCGTATTTCTAAATAGTTAACTCATTTTAAGATGTTCAAAATGTGGCCAGTGTTCCACTTTGCAGTCTTAAAAACTCGCCTCTGGGTTTGAGGCATTAAAGTGGTTGCCTATTCAAATCTTTTCGAGGTGAAAAGTTCATCAGTGGGTCAGGGCATCGCCGTTTTGCAGAGTTCAATTCGAGGCTAAAGCCTCACACACACTTCTGATGTGAAAAAACAAAAAACGTGAAATCTTAAAAAAAGGGGGTTTAAATTGAATAAAACAAAAAGTGCATCTGGAGAATTTTGTTTTTGATATATTTTCCCCAGAAGTTTTAACACAATTCTGTTCTTTTATCCAATTATACCACAGTAAATCACAGCACAGATCACCTCGTCACCGTAACAGAGCAGGTTTACGAGCAATGGATGCCTTTGTCATAAAATTTATGACCTCTAGTTTTTATTATTTCCTTCTTTTGGCCTATAAAACTCGAGAGGGACACTAGAACGAGCGAAGAGAAGTGTTGCTGCGTTAAGAGTGAATAAGGGAAAGCATTTTAGTCGCACTTTAGGAATGAGACAAACTTTACCGTGGCTCATGTGCAGTTTTGTCATCCATGGATAAATCTGCGGCCGCTGCTCACTTTCCTGAAGCTGGTTCACACTTGAGTTTCGTTTCACTTCATCCGCGTTTTTGTCACTCTCTTGGCTCTTGGTGCCGCCGGATTTTGCGCTCCTGTCCGGGTTTCCGACCGCCCCTCGTCCCAGCAGCGTCCGGTCGCCGTAGGTTAGCCCGCTTGCGTCCACGGAGGAGCTACTGGAGACCATGGTTATCTGTGGTCCTGACAGCAGAGGAGTATCCGTGTTGCCACGCAGGCTGGCTCTCATCTCCTCCCGTTGCACAGAGGTCGTGGGGACGGGACAGGAGTAAATTCCGTTCCCATTTACGCCCTCATACCGGCTGGACCTGTGCCCAGATAGATCGAAGCTATACATTTTGTTGAGAGAAGTTGTCTCGCTTGTTTGCCCTAGACCAGAGGCGTCAACATGTGAGCTCATTTTCAACCACCAGCGACACTTTCTTTTCAAACTACATAGGGCTGCGGGATGTGGGTTGCGGTTATTTCCCTATTTTTGTAGATCATTGCTTTTCTTTGCGGCGGCTTTTGGAAAATTCACAGCCGTCGGACCAACAAAAAATATATATAATCCCGGATTTATAGGTGGAGTAGGCTTTGTTATCTTTTTTTTTTTTTTTAATTCTTGATCCGGCTCGCGTTGCCCAAATATGGGGTATTTGTATGTGATCACGTGCACGTGTTGGCCAGTCATAAATTGGCTTGATGCTCAATGGGGATATTGATGAATAGGAGAAACGTGTCCGGTAAACTTTGAGCTGTTAGTTGTTAGGGGCCAGGCAGGGTTCTTTAGCGCAAACAGGGCAGGACCGTTAGACAAGAGCGTCATCTGCTGTCTGGAATGGAGCAGGACGGGTGCAGCCCTGCGCCACTCACGCGCCTTCTACAACAACAACAACAACAATCATGATAATAATAATAACAATAATAATAATAATAATAACATTAATAATAATAATAATAATGCGTAATATTTTACAATGTAGTTAGTAAAAACGCACAGAATAGTCTAATATTGTAAAGTGTGACTAACCCAAATCAAATAAATCGTTTTTTGTGGAATCATTTCATTTATTTCTCCTCCAAAGCATTGAGCATCTTTGCTCCAAAATGTTTGAATTCATCAAAGCGTTTTGTCGCCATTACGCGCACTGTTAGCGCGCTTATTCCAAAAGAAACTGCTAAAATCTGCGGACACGCGCGTAATTCTGAGAAAAACCCAAGACGAGAAGAATGTTTGACAAAGATTTTATTTAATGATACACAACTATGACAAAACACAAATACATATCTCTCAAACAAAAGTGAAGAATTGCAAGTGTACAAATGTTTCTCACATGAAAACCTTATGGTGTCAAATTATTATTATTTTTTTTTAAAAAAGGGGGGGGGAGAGGTGATTAAAGGCGCTATTTTCTTTTTTACGCAGCGCCTAACAAAATCGAGTAAATGTGCGGATATTTGGGGGGGACTTACACAATGTTGCATTTCTTATATACAGGCATTTCAGTTGTGATTGTGTGAGGACTGGACGCGATCCGTGCAACTTCATAGTCAAAGCAGGGCACTTATATCTGCGGAGATTCAAGTACTGGTCAACACTCAAAAAGTGTCCGCCCGCTCTTTTTCCTTAATGCCGTGGAATGTGCATGTACTATAATGAGCTAAGTTAAGCCAACACTATATTTAGTGAGGTGATCAAAGAGTTCACAGTGATGAATGTGGTGTGGGGGATAAATACACAGATTTCCAGGGACGGAAACTGACGGAAAACAGATCTTTATGGTAGGAATGAAGAAACTTCCATAATAATATTATTAATAATAATAATAATAACTATACATATATATATAAAAGCTCAATGTTCCAAATGTCACAAGGACCAAACTGTATTATTTGAATATGTGGCTCCACACTCCTGTGGTCAACAGGAGATAAAGAGCAGCGGGGAAGCCATCATGCAGTGAAGTCGCTCTCAAGTCCATACATTTTTAGGTAGTTTTTCTTTTTTAGGTAGTTATGTTGGATTCAAATGGTCAGTGGGTGATTTTCTCCCTCTTTCCCATTTCTTTTGAACTATTCTTTCTTCTTGTCATCCTCCTTCCCTTCTTCCGTTGCGCCACTGCGCTCGTTCTCCTGCGAGGCTCCTGTCTGTTCACTTCCAGTCACCGTGGAGGTCAGGTTGCTCTCCTTCTTCCACTTCATGCGGCGGTTCTGAAACCAGATTTTGATCTGCCGCTCCGTCAGGCACAGCGCGTTGGCGATTTCGATGCGCCTGCGCCGGGTCAGGTAGCGGTTGAAGTGGAACTCCTTCTCCAGCTCTAGCGTTTGGTAGCGGGAGTAGATTTGACGTCCTCTGCGCCTGTCCGTCCCGTAGCCCACTCCTGCTGAAATACAAAGTAAAGGTACTCATTGAGTCGCGCCTCACATGGACGCGCACCCCTGCCTGCGGTCTGTGCTTCCACTTTGAAGTGGCTGCACGGTCACATTGTTAAATCTGGAAGTGCAATAAAAATATTTGACCTGTCTGACAAAAGCATGTAATCTCCAAGGACATCTCGGCTTTAATATGCAAAGTTCTCCTAACACACAGTCAGTCTGTCTGTCTCATGTTACCGATTACGGCCAGTATATCATTCTTAAAATGAAACTGTTTGTTTGCACATGTTAAGGCCCATCTACAAGTCGAGGGGATACAGTAATGTTTTATGGGGCCATAAAAAGTAACTTACTCTCTTGGCAAGACATATCGTAAAACTGGCCCATTTCGTTAATTTATTTGTCGTAGTAAAACTCACCGCTGTGTGAGTTCATTCGCTGCATCCACGGGTAGATCGGGATGTTACTTTTCTGCTCCTGAGTTCCTGCTCTTCCTTGATCCAGACTGTATTCTTGAGCAATGTGGCTTTGTGTGTTGAGTCCCATGTTCGTTTGCCTGCAGCTGGGCAGCACCTCCTTGTCCTGAAGAAACACGTTTGATCCATACTCATACTGTGCCCTGCTGGAGCCGAAAACCACATTATCTTGAGGGGAGTAGAAAGGTGCATATATCCGATTCTGGGTCACAGCTGCGCCGTACGACGAAAAATGTCTGACTGTGTCATAGGTGGTAGAGTTTAAGGGGACGTTAGGCAAGACGTCTTGGCCACCGGATAAATGGCACGAAAGCGACGGGTTTGCAAAATAAGAATTCATGCCTTGCTTTGGAAACCCTCTCTCCAACTCTCCCCACTTCTTTATCGGTCTCTTTTCAATCTCCTCCCGTCTGTGTCAACCAACTCCACCTTTCTCCGGGATCTTCTGTTTTTTTTCCTCGACTTTCTGCCGTCCTAAGTGGACTTGAGCTACTTTGACGATTGAATATTATTAATTTCCAATCTTCGGTTAAGACGCACAAACCCGAGTGTTATAGCCGAGGCTTGGCTCGGTGAGAGACAATATGACAGTGTCAGCTGACCCTTCTCAGCCAATTGAGGCGCAGGAGTTGAGGCGAAACTGTAGCTTTTAGCACACAGCTTGAACATTAGTGCTAAATGCCGATAAACACAACGTGGATTTGGAGTGGCGCACTGTCCAGCCGAACAGAATGGGAAGTTTGGACTTCAAGTTTAGGAGCATTTGTTTTAGAGAGGAAGACACGAGGCTGCTAACCATGTTCAGAAAGCAGAAGGAGGAGGAGGAGGGGGAGGAAGGGGGAGCAGGAAATCTATGTGGAACCCAGTAAATCACGTTTTTCTCCGAGTTTAACGCGCAAAAAAATAAAAATGACATGTTTAAATCACAGGATTTTACACAAAACAGTCCTTTTAGTGTGACATTGTGCGCTTGTGACCTGCTGATTTCACAACAGTTTCATGCTTGGTGCCCTTCTAGGATGAATATTGGAGTTTATCTCAGTCATATCAGTGAGTTTCCAACAAACTGTTAATGTGTCCTTTGTGTATGATTTATCTGGCAAGTGAGCACAGCTTTTTGGGGGCGGGGGGGTGTAGGTGGTAAGAATGCGTTTATAGTCTCTCTTCTGTGGGGGCAATAAAACAAGTAACGTTCCACAGCTCACCAAGAGCTATCTCTGCAGCGGAGCAACTCAAGGCTATCTTCCGGACGCACAGATGAAAGTGCAGGGCAACATTTGAGGGCAAAAAAGAGACAGACAATCGCTTCACAGTTTAGTTTTTTTTCAAGTTTTTAATTAAATTCTTTAGTTATTTACTTAAAAACAAAAATAAAAAAAGTTTGGCCAAGCTAAGCAGCAGGACCCGCTGTTCACATTTGAGATTACGCACGTTCCAAAACTGGAGAAAATACAGGCCCGTCCTCTGTTGTGGAGGATCAAACATCACACTGCATAACCCCACCATAATGTTTGTCTTTTTTGTGTTGTTCTGATCTCACTTCGACATTCCTCTGACACTCACAGAGGAAACACAACCCGATAATTATCTCTGAAGCTAATTGCGGGGTTGGAAATAACTTTGGAGGCGTATTGGAAAGCTGGCAAAAGTTCATACCGGCGCAGCGGCGAAATTTGTAATTCTTGTGATTTATTATTATTTTTTATTATCCAAAAGGCTGCACAGTTTATTTATTTAAATGAATTATTTTTCTTATGGCAAAGGAGGCAGCGTTTTTATCTTAATAGCTTCCCATTGCCCCCAATTCCAAAGGCTTTTAAAGCGAATGAAAAATTAAGCCGCATATATGTGCGCTGGAAACGACAATTCACATGATCTCGTTTCGTTTTGCAACACGCCATAATAGATGCCAATAAAACAATCGATGCCGATATTGGAAATGTCTGCCGAAAAGCTGGTGCGCTGCAGCAGCCAATTGGTTAAACGCATTGATTTTCCTTTTTCTTTTCCTTTTTTTTCAGTACTACGAAGTGGTTCCAGCCTAAACACGCAACACTGTTTTGGTCAGTTGTTTGGAATCCCGAATAGCCTTAAAGACAAAAGAACAAAGAGGAGGAAGTAAGTGGTGCAATAAAAGTTTCCTTTTACCTATTGGTGACCGCATGTGACATCCGCACCATGATTCCGAGCAAATACGCACGAATTTCGGAGCCTGCGTGAAGCAGAAAATCGGTTTCAATTCTAAATTGCTGTCAAATATATTAAATTATTTTTGCAAATAATAAATTGTAAATATGTATTCAACAATACAGTTAAAAGCGAAAGTGAATAAGTATGTTTTTTAGCCAGGCTTCGTCTCATTGTTTCCCTGTCAAACACACACACGCACGCACGAAAAAGCCGCCCGTCCCCAAAGTGGAGGCTGTAAATAAAAGCTGAACAGTGAAGCCAATGTGTGGACTGGAATGCAGCAGAGGCTGTGTCAGTGTGCAGCATCAGAAAGGTCATTCTTTCCCCAGAGTTTTAGTGTTTTATGGCGGCCCGTGAGGCAAATCACATGCACACAGCTTTGGACGCACAAAGGGATGGAGCCGTTTGCCTCACGTTTGCACGATACTTTTTTTTTTTTTTTTGGAGGGATGGGGGAGTGGAATAGAGACTCTAAAATAGGAAATTAATAGTTGAAATAACATTTAAAAATGTTTTATTTATTATAACAGAGGTGCTTCTATAAATATAATTTATTATGAGGTGTTTTATTTATAAATTTAAATTATCGTGTGATTATTCTTAAATATTCATAGATATTCTTTATTTGATTATTTATTCTTTAAAAATATGATTAAATCCTTTTGTGTGCCTTTTCTTCAAACATCCAAAATCAACATGTCGCGTTGCTTTAATTAGCTCCAGTGCTGAAGGCCTAACCTGCAGCAACGAGGCCCGTCTCCACGTGAACCTGTTAGTCCTCTTTAGATGAGCAGATCCCTCGCTGTCTGACGCCACAACATAACTCAGCATTTGCATGAAACCTTTAAAAATTCCTGCATTATCAGCCATGATTAAAAACACACAAAAAGGAAACAAAGTCTGCCCCAGTCCATGATGCATTTCCCTCTCCCGCGCTTCTAATGAGGAGTAATTCACATCCTAACAATGTAAAGCCCTTCTATAAGCACTTCACCATCGCTGGCTAGTCCAATTAATGTCCGGAAGTGTTCGACTTCATGCTCGTTAAGCACTCAGGAAGCTGCTGCCCAATGGGCACATGTTGATCCACACATCATAAATTAGGACCATTAGTATAAGGCAAAATTTTGAGCCCATAAGTGAGGTTCTAAATGTGGTGACGCAGACAGCTTCACGACTTTCACCGAGTTTGATGTCAGCTTAACTCTGCTTTTTAAAAACACTAAAGAGCTCAACAATGGCCCGCGCTTTTCCCCATCTTATTCTAAACTGAGATTTACCTAACAACTCGTTTATGAATGGACTGTCCCTTTCTGATTCTCTCAAATAAAAGCGCAGCAGACACGAGTCACTGCAACGTTTCTTGGAGGAGGGAAAAAGCAAACAACACGTGGAACAGTAAAACTATAAAGGCTTCCAGACATCATAGTAATGAAAAGATAGAACAGAGCTGCCAGGAGAGCTTCACGAAACTGGATTTAGTTTCTGGAAAAAAAATAACAGAACACTGTGCTGGTAATTCTTAAAATAAAACAACTGCTTTGAACTATAAATGTACAGAAAGTGCTGCTCTCTGTCGCCCCCATACACACACACTCACACACAGAACACACACCATTTCCTGTTTCAATGTTAAACACAGAGCAAAAATATCTATTCTATGTATGAATATTTTACTTGATTGTGAAATTTATCTTTTGTAATTTAGCATCTCAAACAAACAATTTGGCGTAGAAAATGTATTTGTCTGTTGTTTACCTTGTTTTAAATTTGCGCATCTAGTCATTTAATGAATTAGTAAATTTCAGTCTTAAGATAAAAGTAATAATTATTGGAACAATATTAATAATTATTATTATATAATTAGAGCACATGTGCATTCTTGTTCTCATCGTCTAGTTTAATAAAACCCGTTTACATCTCCAATAGAAAAATTCGAGTAAAATAATTGATATTCCTGGTTTTGTTGGTGTAAAACTATCTTATTATTTTACCCTTAAAATATATACAATTCTCTGCAACCCTTTTCCTATTTCACTCGCCATATTACTGTATCCAACACATTATTTTTCTTTTGGAAAAATTAAATTGGAACCCAAAAAAAGAGAAAATTCCAATTCACAAAATTGAGAACAACAAATCCCAAATTCCCAAACCCCTCCTGGCCATCAGCTCGCTGCAGTTTATCAGCAGGGTCAGCTGAAATCCGCAGTGAACCTCCGGCGACAACCAGCAGCCATAAACAACAAGCCTCAGCACCCGCCCACCTTCCCATGAACCAGTCTGATCGCTAGGGGGCACTGCTGAGGCCAACTCTGTGCCCTAAATAACACAAACCAATAATATGTCTGTCTTTGACCCACAAAAATATAGAAATATGTGTTTATATAAATGATGCAGCTCACTTTTTCTGCAATGCCACTGACACGCGACAGCTTCAGTCAACAAAGGCAGCGCACAGAGGAGCTACGTCAGCCAGCACTGATTGTAATTCGTCACTGCCTGGTCACAAGGGCCTATGAGTGATGAGAAAGTTCACGATCAGAGTGCAGTTTACTACAACAGATTAGCACAGCTCTTGTGAAATGTTTCCTCCACGATGCCAGCCGCTGCGCACGCAGGTGCTCCAAACAGTGAGGAACCATGACAACCGCTCCCAGCATCAGCAAATCTATTTCCAAGGCTACAGGTTAGGTCATCCACACGGAATAAACATCCTCTTGACTTCAGTTTCTTCACACCACGCACGCTTTCAGTTCAACGCCATGCACCGAAAGTGCATCAAGAAGTTGTGAAGGAAGATCCTACCTGAGCTGGCTCTGCTGTTCCTCAGCTGAGGGGGTCACGATGGCGGCAGAGTTTTCACAACAAAGCGCGCATCTCTTGCTTCTTTTTCACTCACGTTGGAGAGTATTTAGACTCAGGCTTTCTGTCTGCAGTTGAAAGACTTTTCTGTCGGGTTCGCCTGCTGTTTTGACTCTCCCAGTCGCGCCGTTTAATTGCGTTCAGAGGGGGAGAATGAGGCTGGCTGCGGCTGTAGAGGCGGTAACTGTCCGGAAGATCCATCTGTCAGGAAGTCTCAGATCGCCATCGAATCCGGTCGTGGAGCAAAGTGGCTTTGTAACATTTTTTAACCACGACAAAAGAGGGAAAAAGGCGTTTCTACTCTGCGGCTTAGTCTGCTGCTGATTCAAGGGAAGGAGCAGGGAATAGACAACAGCATAAAGTTCATGTTCATAGAGCGTGGGCCACGTGGCTCGCCGCAGCCAATCGCAGGGAGGATTCAGTCGTAAACTTTTATTACTCAGCTGTAAATTTCTCTCCTTTAACAACCAGGAATGTTTGCACCCATCTTTTGATTCCGTTTTTTTTTCTCAAGAAAAAAAACTAACAACGACCACACACAACAAGATGCGACAAAATCTTCAGAATAAAACAAAATGTGGATTTGCTCCTTCCTGCCAGACAAGGTGTGCACCATGACGTAGCCACAGCAGCGGGCTAAAGACAAATACGTCTGAGTCAACAGTCGTGCAGACAGTCAATCCACTAAAATGTTTCATTCAACTATTAAAGCCTTCATCTGAATGTGTCTTCATTTATAAGAGACACGCAGCTCCTCATATCCCGCAAATGTCCCGCATGCATGAGAGGTGATAGATAATAAAAATATTTTTAAAAAAAGAAAGACAAAGCAAAATTGAAGAGAAAATCAGAAAAAACGGACTAAAATGAAACAAATTAAGAACATTCATATTAACATTCATATAAAATGTCAGTTGAAGTGAAGGTTTTGCGTAATCGGCGCTGGGTGGATTAAAAGGAAACCCAGCTGTTTTTTCTTTTTTTTTTTTAATCACATGTGTCGAAAAAAAATGTAAACACAATGTTGTATTAATTATGGCAGTTTCAGAGCATGTGGATGTAGCCAAAAAAAGTTCATCCAAACCCGCCATGCGGATTTACGCAAAGTCTGACTCCAATTATCAACAATATTTTGTTGATGTGCTTAAAATAATTAAAATATATAGAGAAAGAAGGGAATAATTATAATAATAAAAACATTTTTGTCGCAAACTAGAAATGTGGGGCATCCTCGCAGGCCATTTTCCCCGCAAAGAGCAGAGCCACAAGGAGACAAAAGACGCAGAGCCATGTGACCCATGTCTTTACACCCCAATAAAGTTTACTGCAGGTACACTAAACTTTATTGGTAATGTTAACCCACTAGTAAAAGTATATACACACTCGCAACCAAGACGGAGTCATCCAAGGTGTGAGATGGAGCTATATCTGTAGAGACTTAGCAGGGATTTAGACAAAAAAGGATGCGTAAAGACTGGATCAAAATAAGAAATCAAAACTTTCTGATATACAGAAGCGTCTCTATTCGCTCAGAAAGATAATTGATTTTTAGGACAAAGATGGAAACTAAAAATTGGGCTTCAGGTAGGTCAATCGGGGATTTTCCAGTGTGATCACATCCTGTTCCTCGAGTTTTTTGTTCGTTAGGCTAAACCTGCTTTTCGAGATTATTTTAAAATATAAATCAGAAAAAAACTTGTTTTTTCTCACTTTAAAATTATATTTATATCCGCTTCTGTTTCTTTTATTTATCTTGTCCACTTGGATGTGTTTTTGCGGAGTATGTTTTAATTTTCCCACACATAGTTTTAAAGTTTTAATGCTGATCCACTTTAAAGGAAATTGCGTATATTTTGACTGTCTGTTTATGAGAGAAAGTCAACATTTCCTTAAAATGTATCATTTTATTTAAAATTTTTGATTAAAAATATTTTGTTTAGATTCAATAATTAAGAAAATATGTAGTATATAAGGTGTAGCTGTGCAAAGCTAACCGTGTCTGATCATTTGCATACCTGCACGGTGTATTCAAACACGGTAACTGAGCGGACGCACTTTCACCACAGCTATTTCATTATGTACGATAGTAAGATTGAAAATATATATATTTTTTAAGTTTTCGTACATTTATTGTATAAATATAACCTGCGTAAAGTACGAGACAAATAAATACGGCCTGTAAAAGCTGTGCGTTGTCTTGAAACAAAAAAAACTCGGTTGAATTTGAGGTTTTTAAAATATAATAACTTAATTCTGATTTGGTTTCATTTCTTTTTGTCATAACATAATTAGGCTAATTGCTGTTGGAACTCACCATGTTCGTGCTGTGTTGTTGCTATGTGTCCTGATCACATCTTCTGTGCCATCCAGATCATCTTACCAAACCAGAGACGAGCGCAGGGAGGACGACGCCGCGCTCAGGAGCTTTACGTGCACTTGGCCTCCTGTTCCTCCACATTTCTGCGCCCCGACGCACCTTTGGGTTTATCTGGACGCCAAGTTTGACGCAAACGCTTGGAACAAAAACGGAGGCCCCCCGCTAACGCTTTGCCATTAGTTAGTCTGATTATTAAGTCAACACACCGGATGTTTGCTTGTCTCATCTGAAAGAGATATTATTCATCCCGAGATTCATTAAAGAAATGCTTGACTTTCTCCCCAAAGAGAGGATGTTTCTTATTAAAAGGATGAATCAAATATGACTTGGGCGGTGAAAAGTGGGCATGCTGCGAGAGGGACTCACAGCTTCCCCCAAAATGTTAAATTAATACAACTTAGTTTTTAAGTTTCTAAATGAATTTACCTCATGAGGCTTTTGCAGACGCGTGCGCATTCGTCTGGGCTGAGAGGTGCGCAAAGGGCACGTGCGTTAATGAAAGCGCCTCTGCATGTTTTGCCATTTTATAATTAAACTGTTTTAATTGCGCTACTTCTTTTTTTATTCTTAAAGTGCGCATGTGCGCTTTGCGGGATTTTCATGTGAATATTCAGACCTTGTATGTGTGTGTGATCAATAAAGAGCAAAAGATGATTAACGTGAGCCTTCTTGTTTATTTGTGATTTTTACATCAACAACGGCGGAGGGGAGGGAGGGGGGTAAGGGGGGGGGTCACACAGTTCCGTCTTTCACAGGAGAAACAACAGGAAAACGAGCATATTGTTAACATCAATATAGAACAAGACTTACATAAAGATTATATTCAGTGCAAAAACAACTACGCTATATCACCAACACATTAAAGTAAAATGACCTCACTTTAAAGACGTTGTAATTGTAGCAAGTACGCAATAAATGTGCGTCATAGGCAGTTTTAGTTGTTGGGGAAATATAGCTTGCAATCATGTCGGAGCGATGCCGCACTTGTGCAGAAGGTAAACTCCGCAAAGGCAAAGCTCTGAGTTTTTAGGTAGTGCCGTGGTAAAATCTCTCAATTGTTCGCTTCAGCTACTTGTTCCTCCCAAGACTCCCCCAAAAATTGTCTTCAACAAGTGTTGTATACTGGGTAAAAGCTACACACACATAACTTAATCATAAAAGATTGATATAGAACACTAAAAAAAATTATATGAAATCTCTATATTCAGAAATCTCTATTGCAATTTCCCCAGGTTTAGGTAGCATCAAAGGATTTCAAACTGTTGCATTTCCCTGGTAATCCTAGAAAAGAAAAATCTGATGTCTGATGGCTAAAGTTTCTGTCAAAATAAAACAGTCACAATTCTAATAATCAGACGTGTGGTTTATACATGGGCTGTTAGCCAATGTGGAGCTGCTGTGATGATGTCTGAGCACTCACTGAAGTTATAGGCCTACATTTGCGCATTTGCGAGGGGGGTTGTCTGAAGAATCTCTGAAATGGAAGCCTGAAAATATTTACAAAACAACTGGGATTTAAAAATTAGTGTCTTTGTTTTGCAAATTAGTAAAAAATAGCTAAGCCATTTTCCATCTAACATGCGCTTAAAGTTATTTTTTTCTTTGTGCCAGGGTTGATTTTATAAAAGAAAAAGTGGCTAAAAGAATGGGAAAGCTCTCCAAATGCTGCATGAATATTGAAAGGGAGAATTTTGCCTTTTTATCTTTTTGAAAGC
>NC_050518.1:8938933-8948779 GCF_002922805.2 Oryzias melastigma | reverse complement strand
GGAAGGGTGGTCATAAAGTTGACGCTCACTGCCTCCTTGTGACTCTTGCTCTGTTTATGGGAGCCTTCTTTTTCTCTTTTCAGCCATATAACCATAAAAAGGACAATAAAATCACTCCTTGCTCTCCTCTTTCTCTTCCGCTTCTTTCTCCTCCGCTTCTTCCCCTTCACCGTCCTCGTTGCCCTCTTCCTCGGCTTCTGCCTCAGCCTCTCCTCTCTGACCCGGAAACTTGTCTTTGTTGTTCTCTTTTTTCCACTTCATCCTTCTGTTCTGAAACCAGATCTTGACTTGCCGCTCGGTGAGACTGAGGGCGTGGGACACCTCGATCCTTCTCTTGCGGGTCAGGTAAGGGTTGAAGAGAAACTCCTTCTCCAGTTCGAGAGTTTGGTAGCGACTGTAGGTTTGCCTCCCGTTCCGTCTGCCTGGGGCTTAAATGAAATAAAGCCAGATGTTAGCTGGATTGACCCCTCCCAGAATTAATAAACAAAACAAGAAAATACGTTTAAAGAATATGTAATTACTTAAGTATTTGATGTGACTACAACATAAAACATTCAAAATCTATTTTGAATTAATTTTCCAAATCATAAAAAAAGAGTTTGAAGGGAAAACAAACAATATTTGAGTCAATTACAGACGTCAAACTGCTGCTTTTAAACTCACTTCTGGGTAAAGTTTGCTAAACTTTTCCTTCATTTTTTGCCCTAATTTCTCCAGAAAATTGCATATCAATTTCTTTTTTATACTTCAAACACAGCAATAACAATTAGTATGATCCCCTTAGTTACAATTAGGGGCCTAATTCTCCCCACTACCCAATTTCACACTCACGTAGGAGGAAAATAAGGAGGTAAAGTATAAAAAAGCTAAGCTGAGATAACAGACAGATGGAGACAGGCTGATGATGTATATCTCTGTGAGCAGATAAAGCTTACACCTGTGTGGAGTCACTGTAGCCTGATAGCCTGAACAAAATGGTCCATGCATGGAATATAATATCCACAAAGCTCTCACGATTATGGCTCTTTTAGATGGAGCCACAGTGGGCCTTTGGGTCAAATTACTCCTAAAACCCGGATTCTGGATAATCGGGGTGTGTTTCATTTAACCCCCCTGTCACTCTGAAAATCCTGATGGTTTTGCGGGGTCTCATCATATTCCGAAAGATGACTAATTCTCCCCCCTCCTCCTCCTCCATGGAGTCCCACAGATATCTTCAGTGAAACGCTGATTGACTTCAAAGAGCGTGGTGTTGTGAGTTGTGATCTGTGATTCGACATTAAAAGCTCGTTTGAAAGCGGCCCTGTATGGACATGTGCTGCACAGCAGCCTCAAGCTCAGCTTGTATATGTGCCCCATCATGCTCTGCAACTTATTTTACTCAAGCCTTTTAGAAACACAGTCAAGCATAATGCACATGAAAACATACATGCTGGACAGATGCGCAGGCGCGCACAGGCGCCCCCACAAAAGTACAAATAATAATGATAATAATAAAGATTCTGACCGTGGGGTCTCATCCAAGGAAACATAAGACTGGGAGAGGAGTTTTGATTTAAGTGGCCTTGTCCTTCTCCGGGGTTAGAGCTGCTCGACGATTTACAGTCTGGGTATTGCGCTAGGCTTGCGTCTTGCTGGGTACCATACAGCGTTTGCCTCGGAAGCGCTTCATATCCATAAAATTTCGTTGCATCTCCGTGGCAAGCCAGCGCGCAGGGGTTTTGCTGGTATCCGGGGTTGGAGATCCCCGTGGTCCCGTGGTGAAAAAAGTCCTGCACATGATGGGACGGGTGCTGGAAGCCCGGTGCTGCTGCTCCGGGTCCGTAAACCAGCGTGTGGCTGCGGGCAACGCTCTGTGGAAACCTGCAGTCGTAGTAAGTTGGCTCCAGTGACTCGCTGCCTTTGTACTTAGAAAAAAGAGGGTTAACAAAATAGGAGCTCATGTTTTGTCAGCATCAAGTATGCGCTCTCCCCGCTGTAGAATATCTCCTTAAGGATGATGGCAGCCTTTTGTTTAGGGTCCCAACTCGCACCGCGCGCACAGGCAGACAAACCGGAACTAGGAGAAACGCTGCCCCTTTGGACAATCTACGGCAGCTCACTCTCTCTGAGTCGTCCCTCTCATCGGATTTCTCTCGCAGTCGTGCGCGTTCTTCTTCGGGCTTCGCAGTCTCAAAAGCAGCTCATGGCGTGAGAGTTTGCATGTGCGATTACAGCTGGATTGTCCCACCGGCACAGTCACGGACGCTGCTCTTTTCTTTCTTTTCCCCCCTTTTTTTTAAGCTTCCCACCCAACCGCCCCCACCCTCCTCCACCTTCCCCACCCCTTCATCTTTCCACGACCGGTCAGACGCGGGCCCTGCGTATATATCCACCTTGAGAGAAGCTTCACTAATCATAAGCCAACAATCTAAGAGGCTGTAAACATGATCAATGCTGTGTTTATTACGCAGCTTTGTTACGCGCTGACCACCGGAACTGAGCAGTGGGTCGAATATGAGCGCGAGGATGATGCATTTGTGAACTCAACAAAGTAAATGAGTTTGAGGCGGGGAATTTTCCTCTTATATACACGATAAACCATCTTTTTAATTTGGCATTTGGGCAACAAGCTCAAACTCTACCTGTCAGGACCAAGCTGTCTTTGATGGACTCCAGTAAGTCAGCTTACACGTTTCTTTGAGTTCTGGTGTTGTGACACCAAATAAAACTAAAATAATGTGAGGTAAATTATATATTTAAGGGGAAAATCCACTATATGTTCACCACTAAAGGCCAAGGCGACGTACTTGCGCCAGGCGCTTTAAAACCCCGTCATACGCAAATATAAACACGACCTATGAATACCGTGTGCCACTAACTGACCCCGTAAAACCGGCGAGGAGACGCAGTAAATCTCCCACACGGGAGTTCATAAAATGTAACATTGGATGTTTAGCTGCAGTCGGCGGAGCTCCCAGCTCTGCACAACTTTGCTCCTGAAATACAAAAAACGCAGGCGCGCGTGGGTTTGGTTCCCTAGGTTTTACGCATATTTCTGCGTAAAGTATTTGACTTTTTTTACACTGCATGAAAATAAAAAGCCACAACCTTTTTTTAAAAACACATTTGTCTTTTTTTATTTCTAACATTTATTATTATTTTACGTTTATTCATCATAATATAAATATATATATTGGAATTTTATTTGTTTTGTTTTTTCCTGTGCACGCTGTTTTCTAGACTTTGTCATAAAATAAAAATAATAAACTTTTGGTTACATGAAAAGGCTCCTTGGTCTTTCTTTAATATAGCCCACCTTTTAATTTTCTAGAACACTTTTAGTGATAATTCTACCATTTATTTTTGATTACAGAAAAATAAAAATATTAGTTATATTTGTGAACACCAAATGTGTTTTCATTAGGATTTATAAAGTTTTATTTTTATTATTTATTTTGTCTTACTCAACAATTAATGGAAAACAAAGAGCTCCCCCAACACCTCATTTTTCCATTCTTTCTTAAACGAAAACACACTCATAAATAAAAGCACAGAACCGCATGAACGCAAACACGAAGATTCAAACAAACACGTGTATTCATGAGCACATTTACTCATATCAGCAGTCCTTGTAAAGTGCTGCTCTGTGGCCGATTACACAAAATGGGATGCTCGGCCAAATCCTTCACTTTGTCATCGATAGGTTACTTTTCATTCTTCAGCCAAGCCACATAGCAGTAAAAAAAATCATCACAGTCAGACTTCGCTCAAAACATGGACCAACAGCGTCATCTAGTGTTCTGATCTCTGCCGCACCTGAATGAACCCACCAATCAGAAAGCTCCTCAACCTGAAATGAAAAGTTGATCCAAACCTTCCATTTGATGTTTAAATAAATGCTTTCAAAGAAAAATATATAATTGTGTTGTATTTGTTTGCTTTCGCAGACAAGACTGCGTCATGGTGCACCATTTCCTGTTTTGGTAACAGCTGAGCTTTACATAAGATTTTTTTTTTTTTCAAATTAATGCGCCGCGACCATCGACTTTTCCACATCTGATGGCTGATTCTTTCACTCACATGAAGTGCAGGAGTGGTCGAGGCAGGAAAAAGCCGCATGGACATTGCACACAGCGACTCCACCACTACCGTCCATTAAAACCATAAAGTAATTTAGCCCAGACGTCTAGCCAGTTAGTCGAGTTTGCTTTGTTCGTCTGCATTTGAGACAAACAGCCGAGCTCCAACAGGGGCTGTAAAACTGGCATTTTTGTCCGGGATGAGCGGAAATGCACGGGATCGGGCTTTGAAATTACGGCATCCTGCTTGTATTGTTTGCCACCACAAAAAGGCAATTTAGACCTATCCCAGGAAACAAATGCAGGCCATGGGAAATAGTCTCTTACTTGAATGTCAGTAGTTCACATTTTTCAGATTTCTGCCAAACTTCGCAGCCTGACTGTAAATAAGGCTCCACATTTGCACACAACTCTGCTGTATTTTTGTATTTAAAACTAAGACTGTTTTTAAAAGTATTAAATGGTGAATTGGAATACTTTTTTTCATTTACTAGGAAAACAAAACCTAGAAAATAACATGCAGCTCGTTCTCATTAAAAAAAATCACCCAAACTAGAAAAATGTGTAGCAAAAATGTTGTTTTATTTAAATTGGCCCAATAATTAGATTAGCATGTCATGTTTAGAGAGCATAACTGCCACTTTGAGTGTAGTGAATCAAGAAAGAAGACCATATTGTGTACCGGGAACAAATGGTAAATAAATGAGCCACATATAGCTTGGAACGCTTTCCTTTTTTGCATTTTCAGAGCTCATATATTTGTGTTATTAACACCTGTGCTTGAAACATGCAGTTCAGTCTGCACAGATCACTTATAAGTGACATTATCACAATTAAATCAATAACATAAAATAATTGTCTGAGCAAATGTGTCACTCAGTACGTGTGAAAGTACAAGATGTTCCCCCAATGAAAACAGAAAGCAAACACTGGTGATCATGGTTATATTTGCAGAGCTCTAAAGCTACTGTCCACATAAACTCGCAGGCTACAGTTAAAAGGAAGAAAAAAAGAATGCACAAATGTACAGCAACAACTACCACAAAATACAAGAAAAACGCATGGTTCGTAGATGCCCTATTTCTGTACAAAAGACCACACCTGTGCGCGTGCGTAAATGAAACAAACATGAACCGTTCACATCATAAATTATGCTTTTCTGAAATTCAAATGAATTCAAGTTTCTATCTTCGGAAAGTTGTTCGTATCCAAATGCGCTTCTTTTATTATTTTTTTATTTATTTATTTTTTTTTTACAAAAAAAAAAAAAATCAAAACACATGTCTATTTTTCTATATTTTCTTCAAAACGCTGCACAAATTATATAAGTAACTAAAAAAATTATATTAAGCTTTTAACAGTCTGGATGTTGGGGTTAATACAAAATCCAGCAAAGTGATAAATATGAGAACATGGATGAAGGGGGGTCGTGTTTTGGTACATCTGTGCTGTCCAAGTGACTCTATAGTGGTTAATGTGGTTGTTCTGTCGCTGCAGTCCTATCACTGATCCTTGCTGTCGCCCTTCTCTTTGTTCATTTTCTTCATCTTCATTCGCCGGTTCTGAAACCAGATTTTGACCTGCCTCTCGGTCAGATTCAGAACCCGGGCCACCTCGTATCGGCGGTCTCTCGTTAGGTACATATTGAACAAAAACTCCTTTTCCAGTTCCAGAGTCTGGTACTTTGTGTATGGACATCGCTTCTTCCTCGTGGAACGAGCGTGTATCCAATTTGCCACAGGGTTGTCTGCAAAATAAATAAAAAATTAACAGACGGTCAGCAAAAGAGTTCTTATCAGAGGATACACTGCAAAGTATTAAACATTTAAAGAACGTTTTCTGGGTTTTAGACTGACCAAACCTTGCTTGATTTGCTTCCTTGTCCTCTTAACTTGTGAGTAACACCGTCGTAAAATTCTCAATGCGCTTATTCACTTTATTGGCCCATAAAATGGCCCGTGGTTCAAGCCTTTACAGGTCCGTGGTGAAAGTCTTCGAGTATCTCCCTACATTCCTCAAGATGGCTGGAACAGTCATGTGAATTTGCTTTGGTCGAATAAAGTAGACTAAATTGTCAGTTGTGTGTCTACAATCATCTCAGAATTGTGTGGGTTTGTCGTGTCTTTTGGGTTAAAAAAATAATAAATGTGTATTTTTTTTTCACCCAAATACTTAAAAAATGGTTTCATTTTCCTTCATAAATCAGACTTTTTCCTGAAGTACCATAAGCACCTTGCATGTTCTAACGTTGTGGACCTTCCATCCAAATTCAACGTCCTGCTCTGGGTTTGAGTCCATGTTTACAACCCCGTCTGCTTTTATTGCCCCAATATTAGCCTAGCAGCATTTGTCTTTTATAGTTCCTAAAGCTTCCCCCCCAAGCATAGGCGGTTTAGAGCTAAGCTGCAAAGGGAGGAAGAAACAGCTTATAATTTCATTTTACGCAGGACGATAAAATGGCTCTTAGCAAAGCTGTTTTTATACAATCCAAAGCAGGGTTTCCTCACTGGCTGTAAAACACAGTAGGAGCTTGAACTTACTGGGATCTAGCTCCGGCTTCTCCTCTTTATGCTTCCCCGAAGTCAGCAGCTCCGACTCTGGGGAAGGCGCATTCTGCTGCGCCTTGTCTCGCATGTCAGTGGATGAACAGTACAGATAATCCGTGTAGGTCCTTCCGTTCGTGCCGAGACACTCGCCGGCTCTGTGGTCCGGAAAGGCGTCGGGCTTCAGTCCATAGTGCCTGCTGTTCCCCGGATAGCCATGGAAAGGCACGGCGCCTGAAATCGGCTCCAGCCATGAGCGCATGTACCTCGAGTCTGTGCCTAAGTGGGGTTGATGGCTGTATGGATGGTAAACCACTGATGACTGGGAGTGGACGGGGGCCCAGGAGGAGGAGAAGACGGGAGGCTTGGGTGCGAAGCTGCAGGAAGGATAATCGCCACACTCCGGCACCAAGGACGTCGGTCGAGGGCCAGCTGGGTGCGAACCGGGCGCCGAAAACCGAGCCGCCGCGATGACATCCTCGCTCTCATGGTTGATCAAGGAATCCACATAATAATTACTTATGGGACCCGTGGTCGACATGTCGAAGCCTCCGCGACTCTTTTACATGCATCCGTTTATTATATGGAGTGTATGTGTACTTTTTTATCTGGCCATAGAACAATCAAGGCAGGTAATTATTTCTCAGTGCTTCCCGGACTCCTATTGGCTGCCTCGCTGACACGTGATTATATTTACCCCCACAAAAATTGTACAGTGGATCAATGCGCCACTTATCCTTGGATACGTTGCACATAAATGGGATTAATGAATGCGCTCTTTTGCCCCTTTTTTGGACATGTAGAGGTAAACTTCGACAACGAATGTCGCTTTTGTAAAGATATGACGCCTCCTTGGAGCAAGCGCCGGACTTTCCCGCAGACGCAGTGCAGACATGCGCAGCATTCCGTCTGAAAGCGAGGAACTATTTGATGGTGTAATCAATCTCTGCCAAGCAAAATCTACCACAGTTCCAAGCAGCGGCAGATGATATTGCATTGTTAGAGCTTTTATTGTATGTCTTTTTGTTTACTAAAGCAAAAAAATGAATTGAAAAAAAAAGGATTTATTTCCGAATAGAACTGGCAATAAAAATACGGCAACAATGTGAGGGACACACGCATTCTAGTTTAAAAAAAACTAACAAAAATGTTCAAAACACAAGAATTTGCATATTTTTAAGGTGGATCTGATTAAAACGTTTCGTCATCTAAGATTTGTGGATTTCTCTGAAACCTGGTAAGCAGCTCCACTATATTCGACAGCACTCCATTCATGTTTTTTATACCCAACAATAAATTTTAACGAGGATCATTTGATTATTCACAAACGTGCCGTTAATATGTGAAAAAGATCCGCGCGCAGATAAAACCACCCCTGTGTGCACAGTTTTTTTTTCCTCCTAAAGTCAGAAAGGCCGAGCGGACAGAGGCAGGAAAAGAGGAAACAGGAGTTGCTAAAAAGGCTCGACGAAAGCTTTGATATCACAGAAATCAGGTCAGGCGGCAGTTGGTTCCAGCAGCACTAATTTACTGTTTTGTCCACTTGTCATTTAGCAGAATTATCATGTTACGTATAGAAGACAAATCACGTAACACGATCACGTACAGTGGAATCACTGCGCATTTACGCAGCTCCTCTTGGAGAGTGAAATGCATTTGTGCAGACAGGAGAAGTATTAATTATTAAAACTCCACAACATGTCAACATGTGTGTGCACATTATTAATTTTATTTTTTGTTCAACCACTGTGTTTGGGAAATACATGCAAAGTGTTTATATATTTTCACCCTGCAGCACTAATTTTTTTGTAACGAAGTAGTCTGATGAGAAAAAGTGTAAACACTGTGAGAAGAAGTCTAAATAAGGGAGTGCAGGCCTGACAGATGTTGCGTGCAGAAGTGAAATTATTGTTGTTGAGCCAAGAAAAAATCCTCTTTACTGTACTAAAAGTCAAATGAGCTCATATTTACTTTCATAAATTTAAAAATACGACACTAAAATGTGAATTGTTAGCATAAATCCCTGCCAAACTGATAAGGACAACCACAAGAGGATGTGTGTGTGTGCGCGCGCGTGTGTGTGGGCGTTGTGGATCCGTTGTTTTAAAAAGTATTTTATAAGTCTTCAACAAAGTAATTGACAATAAAATATAGATTTAATTCATATAATTTTTGTTGACGCTCATCTTCTTTACGCGCGAGTTTGATGCGTAATCGCGGGTCATCTGTCCTCGCTGCTGAGTTCAGATTCAACTATGAAATTTAAAAGGTCAGACAGAAACACCAAACGGTGTCCTGGCGTGCGCTGATAAATGTGCACGTTAGAGGCGACTAAATACTTCACCACATGTTTGTGAGAATTCAATGTTTTCAATAAAATTTAACATTATTATTCCTTATTCCTTTTGCACCTTTTTCACAAAAATAATGAAATAATGTGTGTTTTAAGTGAAATACAAAATTATTCATGAAATCTATTTTTGCTGAGGGACTATTTTGTCTGGCTGCGCGTGCATGCGCAAAAGTGCACGTGTATAGTGCATTTTATTTGTAGGATCTGAAAAAAACTGTTTTGCTATGTATAATTTATTTATTCCTTTACTAATACTGTGCAATAAAAACATGCTTTGTTGTCAGATGACTTGGTCTGAACTATTATTTTATTACTATTATTTTACGATTTGATACATAGAAAAACCCTCCTGTATGGTTGATTTGTATTAATTAGACATTTGATTTGATTTCTTTTGACACATTGATGATTTCTAATATCCATAAACTCGAAAGTATGCTTCAAAAATATATTTATGCAAAGACGGAAACTGAATGTGAAATGCGGGATTTGCTGTCGTCACGTTTTTCTCCCAACTGAACCAATTATTTCTCCATATTATTGACATTTGCAGTGAAATTATGGATGACAAATGCTATGCACGCCGCACACATCATAGGACACAAAATAGCACGAGGATTGTCCTGGGTGACAGTTTTCAGCAGCCGAAAACAGGTAAACTACCACCAGCACCTCCTTGGAAACAAAACAAAACAAATTCCAACAATGCTTTTGCAAATTGCAACACGCTCTTTCTCAAGAAGGAACACGAACTGCACATGCATCGATGCTGCACACCCAGCAACAACTCTTACGGTCATGTGTTGGAGATTCGTTCATAAAGCACGGAGGAAAATGTTCGCCTAAGGAAAAAAAAAGACAAGAATTGTTTCTGAATGAATCAAAAAAA
>NC_050518.1:8927850-8938915 GCF_002922805.2 Oryzias melastigma | reverse complement strand
CGTCACCAATGACTGACGGAAAACATGACTGGTCGATAGCCAAATGGCTGCGTGTTTACGCACACTGAGGAAGACTCTGTCGTTTCTTGTTTATGATAGAAGTCAGTTAAAATATGAGCAATCCCGAGTTAGACTTCAAGTGGGCGCTGAGGGACAAACACCTGACATAGCAGGGGGCCACAGCCTGCATGAGTATGGCGCGCGGGAGATATTGCAATAGATTTATGTTTGTCTTTGTCTTATTAAAGTCAGCATAAATGTATCCACGTTTTTATTTGTAAACTTTCAATAGTCATTTAACTGCTGGAGACATATGGAGTTAGTTTAAAGCATCCTGTAGCTTTAGGAAACAAAACCAGAAGAAGACGGAAGCTGACGTCATCCTTTATATATCTGGGGGAAACGTGTCTTTAACATGTATTGTTTCTTTATATAAAAAAAAGAAAAAAGCCAAAAAATGAAAAAATGTCATCCTAAAGGAAGGAAGAGAAACGTGCCCGCAGTAGCAAAGCGTAATAATTCCCCTCAATGCCTTGATGCAGACCTCAGGCTGCAGCTGATTTACCAGTGAAATTCAAGATCAAACAGAGTCTTTGTCCTGCACACAAACACATATAGAACTGGGGTTCTATGATCAGAGAGGAGCGTGATATTTTAGAGACATTTTCCACCAAAAGTCTGCATATTAGGGTCTACGGACAATTAAAAAGGAGCATCAAGAACATCACGAGTTATTTATAAAAAGCCATGTGCTGAACAGACAGCACAGATGGATCTCAGTGTGATTCCCTTTATGGCCTGGAATGGTCTGCAGTAAAAAGCTTTTTTATAAAAGCTTCTTTTTTTGGAGATTATCTTTTAAAAAAAGACTTCATTTATTTAAAAAATTAACGTGTCAAAACATTCATAATTACAGTTTTTCATCACGCCATGGCCCACCCCTTAGGTTGTTTTTTCCTCTTAGATTAAACACTGATTCTCACCTTAAGTTGCAGTAAAGTTGCGCATTTCAGTCCCGCTATTTTATTTCTGATGTAAATCACCATCCAATCAACTGACATCCGTTTTGTTTTAATCACTTTCCTAAAAAGGGTTTGATTGAAAACTTTATTTAGAGAAGAGGATTAACGTTTACAGTCACCCATTCTCTGTCAGTTTAATTAGAAAAAAATGAAATAAGAGTGTTTGGAAACGTAATTAAACATATTTAAAGAAAATCACGTATAAAGGCTGTATAAACAGCATGTTTTGTTGGCTGAGTTTTACTTTGTGACATCTGAAAAAAGACAGTTATCTGCTGAAAAAATAATTTTGTTTAAATTAAGGAAGTGACCGAAATTTTGTCCAACACTTCAACAACTGAAGTATTCAATTTACTGTTTTAACTTTAATTTAATCACGAATTATTTCATCATCAAGCAAAATAGATAAATAAAAAACGCAGAAAAAAGAAAGACGTAATAATTGTTTCTTGTCTGGTCACGGAGGTGTGAGGAACTCATCTGAGCTGCGTCGAGAAAGTGTCTGTCCTGCGGCTCCAGTTCCTGTGCGCCACAACAAAGTGAAATAAATGACTTTATGTGTATATGGTTTTAGGGTGAATCTGTGCTGCTCTTACAGGCTGTTTCCAGCGCTGTAAAGTCTTTGTGAGTGATGCATTCCAAGGGAGACACTCATTCAGGGGCCTGAATGAAAGTGACTTTGGATTCTAGACTGTCTTCCAGCGGTACTAAAGCCATAATGAGGGAGCTGAGAAAACAAGGCGAGATGGAGGACAGAGATAAACACTGGGCTCCCACAGGAGAGATGCTGACCAAAGAGGAAACTCCACGAAAAAGGTACAATGTGAAGATACATTTTATTTTTTCCTAATTTTGGTAATATTTCCTACTTTTAAAGAGTAGAAATGTGTATATTTGGGTAAAAATAAAAGAACATTTTGTGCAATGAAAGCTAAAAATGTAACACTTTTAAAGATAGAAATCTGAGAATGAATTGTATATCTAGAGATAATTGCAAAACCCATATATGGTCAAATAATTAACACATTTTACTTTAAAACCATAAAAAACAATAACTTCTCATTTAGGCGAATTCAAATAAAACACTGCAGAAAGGGGATTCAGCAACATCAAACTTAATTCATTTCTAAAAATGTTTTAAAATTCTGCTGCACATCATCATTATTATTTAAAAAATCAATTTATTTCAAACTATGAGTGAAAACTTAAGTTGCGTATTCAAACTTTGGCAGCCACAAGACTCAAGAGTAAACCGAGAAATTAAATGGTAAAAAAGCTGATTTCTTTTTTCTAAATTAAAGCCCAGACTCGAATCAAACGTGACATTTTTCCACCAAGTCTGTGTTTCCATTGCTCCAAATATGGCAGCTGTGACCACAAAGAATCCCAAAGTAGACATGCAGGAACGGCTCACGCAACACAATACAGTCTAAAACTTTACCCCAGGTTCTTTACAGCCTATTCTCCTCGTGAGGACCCCAGAAAGCGTTTACAGCCCACCACAAAAATAACAGCCAAGAATGAAAACGTCTCTGTCCAAGGTATTGCTGCTCAGTTCATTTACAATGCCATTTACGGGGACTTGGGTGACTATAAGCGGTAATTCAGCGGAAATTGTGCCCTTGATGAAGACGAACTGACGTAATCAAGGCAGTTTCTTGTTGCCGAGCCAGGAAGCCAACCCCAACAACATGAAACTACCTAAACCACGCTCCAGCTTCGCGCAAAATGGGTTAAAAATCCAGTTAGAAGAGCATGAGGATCAGCACAAACTAAAAACACACACTGCTCAACTGCACTTCAGGTACTGTTGTTTTAATTCTTTCTCAATATACATTAAATTGTTGATTTTCCACAAATAATAATAATATATGCAGCATCCCAGCACAACTCGATCAGACAAGCACAGAAAAATCAAATTCAGTTTCACCGGAAATCCCAAAACAAACATCAACAATAATATTCTGGAGGATAATTGACACTTATAGGAGCGCAACAACAATCAGCTGCATGTTTGCGGGTGCACAACAACTTGATATGAACTATCAACAACACAAGGCATTCAAAGCGTGACACTCGAGCTGGAGCTGTCAAGCGCGCTCCTCTGACAGCTGTGGGACGCGATCCAAAACAGGAAATAAAAGCATTAGTCCTACCTGCGCTTGCCTCCGCGCGGACGCCTTCCTGGGTTATCCACGTGCTGTTGCGGCGAACAGTGCTCCTGCATCTCCAGCAGTTTGTGTCCTCTTATCCACCATCTTTCTTATCTCCCCGCTGCCACAAAGCTCCATTATCCCCGGGCAGAGAGGCGAGGCGGATACTCCCTCCAGCCCCAGCGCCTCGGCTTGGTCCTGAAAGTCTGCTGTGTGGATTAGCCCTCCTCCACACACACCTTTAAACGCATCTTTACTGCTGCAGCACATTATATTTGCAGATCATAAAATCCACCCCCAACGCTTTCCAGGGCGAACCTGACATTAGAATTTTATGACCTTGACTTACTGTGGTCACCTGGATAATATTTAAATCAACGTTATGGTCTCCCACTTCTATTAAAACCGCCGCGATATTCTTCTCCCATCCGCAGTGTCTCTCCCTCCCTCTCATTTTCACCACTATACCAGGGGAAGGACAAAGTTAGCAGCAGCTCCTATTCTTTTTTTTCTCCTCATTTTTATTGTTTTGGGCATGATTTGCCATTTTCTTAATGTCATCTTGTGCATGCACCTTACACTGCACGAGGACACCACAAACACCGACGAGGAAGTAGCACACAAGTGACAAGACATTCATGAGAGCCCAACAAAGTGAAGCTGCACACATGCCAACAGTTATTTACAGGATGAGACTGTGACCTGTTTGCCTTTGTTTCACTTTTATAGGTGGAATTATCACAATGATAGCGCCGCTCTGCAAACTTTTCTTCATTTAGGAAGGCACAGTAGTAGGTGTGCACGCGCGTGTGTGTGTAAGTGTGCATGTGTGTGTTGTCGCATGCATGTCCCTTAAAATCCGTGCATGTGAGTGAGGCTGTGCGCGCGCGTGTGCGTAATAGTGTCATTTCGCTTGTTAAATTCAGGAGTAGTTATAAACTGCGCCCTGCTCCCTTTCGCGGGTCTCCCTGTTCAGCTTCTTCAGCTTCATGCGTCTGTTTTGGAACCAGATCTTGACCTGTCTGTCGGTCAGGTTGATACTCCGGCTGATCTCCAGGCGGCGCTCCCGAGACAGATACATGTTGAACAAGAACTCCTTCTCCAGCTCCAGCGTCTGATGCTTTGTGTAGGGGCAGCGCTTCTTCCTTCCACTTTTGGCTTTTAACCAGCTTTCCGTTGTCTTTTCCGCGGATGAGTCATCTGTCAGACAAACACGACAGCGAGGACATGCATGACAAGCAATTCTCTTCAGCTTCTCAGTCTCAGAACTCAAGGTAAACGCCCCTGTCTCGTGCCAAACACCACCTAGGTGTGGTGGACTCTTCCTTCCCACTAAACAAAAAGCCCCGCTGGCTTCAGTTAAACCTCAACTGGTTTAAGAATCATTTTCTGTGTGATGAAAAACTGTTAATTAAATCAAATCAAATTGAAGGATGTTGCGAGTCTTCATCCCAAGTTGGGCCTCAGACTAACATAAAAAATGATTGCCGCCGCACACAAGCCTAATTAATATTTGGGGATTTATTCATTTCAAATTAAAAAACAAGCCTTTATTAGATTAAAAAATATTAACAGGAGTTTAAGGCGTTTTATGGCTAACTACCCCTTTACACACACTCACCCCTACACACACACACACACACACACACACATTCAGTTGCGTTTTCTGTTAATCTCTTCATTAGTGTAGAGGCTCCACAGAGTCAAAACAACGCAACGTGAACGCACAGCGTGTGGCCACCATTTAATCATTTCCGAAACATTTAATTCATTGTGAGAATCACACACACGCGCGCGTACACACTCACACAAACAGTAGCACCGCATAGCATTATAAATTGAGAATATTGTTGTTTTTAAATCATTAAAAAATAAACTCTTGAATCTGGGGAACAACTTTACTGTAATATGAGGTAAAAAGATACATAGTAACAATAAATAAAGAAAATAGAAACTTAGACATGAAAGTATTATAAAAATAAAATTCTATACCTTCAATGACCATAAATGGTGATGCCAAATACCATAAACATTGTAGTTTTAAAAAAATAGATAGATAGATAGATAGATAGATAGATAGATAGATAGATAGATAGATAGATAGATAGATAGATAGATAGATAGATAGATAGATTAAATTTAATTGATAGTAATTATTAAATAAAAAACACAAAAGAAAGTATGATTTACATCAATTAAACATATTTTTGTGATTTTTTATGCAAATATTAAAAGCTTGAGTTTTTTATTTCAATTATTCATATTAATTTAATCCAAAATAAGACTTTTGTTGCAAGAAAGAATTCACCTTTTTTGTTGTAGTTATTTTTCCAACTTTATGCTCACAAGTAGCACCTATTTTTACAAATATACGGTTGAAAAAAGTACAAATAACACCCTAACCTTAAACCAAAACAACTATCAGACGTTAATTTCTGCAGAGTTTAATAAAAAAAAAGTCAGAAGACTCGGAGGTAACGCGCGTCTTGGAGTATCCTTGACTGTAGGATCCAGAATAGTATCTGTATGTGTGCTCTTGTACTCGTAAGTGAGCGTGTTTATTTCAATGATAAGTGCCCATCCGACAGTCTCACATTAATGGGGAGGTGTTAAATGCCATGGCCCCCACAGCCTCTGCAAGGCCGGATACAACCGGAACACAGCGATCCTGCACACTGACATGCACTTCAGCTATTGGATTTAATGACTCTCTGCAAAAAATCTGAGCATGCACGTGCAGGTAATTGCATTTTTAAGAAGACAGGTTAGGTGCATGTGTGTGCACGGTGCAGGGAGGGGGGTGAGGGGGCGTATAGTAGTCTACCTTTTAATTCTGCGTCCGAGTTATCTGAGCAGCTACTGCTCTTGGCCTTCTCTTCCTTCCTGCTCTGCCTCTCCTCTGTGTTTGAACGCGCCGTCTCTTGCGCAGATGTGCTGCAGCTTATTGTGGATTCTGCTCTCGATTCCGCAGAAGGCGCCAAGTGGGTCAGAGAGAAACCGGGGGGGAACTGCGGCTCCTCCCGCTGCGGCCTCTCGTACACCTGGAAACAGCGGCTTGAAGAGGCGACAGTTTGTCCAGGCCGGCTGCCATTGTCTCCAAGCCGGATGTAAGTGGTGTGCTCTGTTGTCTGCTTCCCCTTATTGCTGTCATCCTGATAGAGGCAACAAAACGCCTCTTCTTTGACGCTCCCCGGTGGAATCGAGCAGGGCTGTAAACACTGGGCAACAGGTTGCTCGTCCCTGCTGGATTTGGAGACCGGGGTCCACGACGACAGGTAGGGCGCATCCTGGAAGCCGCCGAGCGACACCCCGCTTGGAGCAACCTCGTCTGCTTTGGAAAGTGAAGATGGTCCAACCTTTCCAGAGTTTCTCATCACTGAATATCCGTACTCTGCAGCTGAGTGGATGTACATTCCAGGGTTGCTGGGATAACCCTCACTCCTAAAGGAAGATGATCCTCCCATCAGCGAATCCATCAGGAAGTTACCGGGCGCTATGTTATTCGGACATGACATATTTGCATCAGACAACAAACTAATCACGGGGTGTGTTGCTCTGCTCGGAGCTACCAGATGTCATCGGGAGAAAAAAGGGGACAGTAGGATGCTGACATCTTTTGGAGGGGGTGCAAAAATATCAGTAACATAATTATGGATGTTCGGAGACATGTCATGTGAGTTTCAGACCAATAGCGGCGTGGAAGTGGCCTTGATGCTCCAGACTGAAGTGACGTCAGCGCGGTCAAGTTGGAAGAACTGAAGGCTTTTCCATGGAGCAAGAGCGCCACCTACTGGCCGTTTATGGTCTAAATCAGCAGGCCCACATTAGGAAGAACAAAGGAAGAGTGCTGCTGCTGCTGCGGACGGATTTTTGTTTTTTTAAAGGACAATAAATGTATGGTTTGTTTACATTTAAACTCCACGAAACTTTATCTTTAATTAGTCGTCAATTGATGCTTTTTGTTAGCTGTGATTGGAAGCAAAAGCACGAGGGATCTTATTCCAAACAAACATTTTTGTTGCTGTTTTTATGCATGGCGTTTTGCTCTGTTTTCATCGCTTTGCAACAAAATTGGAAAAGGTGAGCTTTGTGTAGTTTTCAACTTCAAATCAAGTATGGAAAGGTCAGTTTTATAGAGAAAACCCGGAGCAAACTAATTTAAACTTCTGTTTTTTACGCGAGGTCGTTTGTAAAGTTTAATATCTAACAAATGTTTGTTTTAGTTCTGCCTTGACATAATTAAAAGCACCTCGACTTGATATTCATTTGAGCCCTCTGATTATTTATGTGTTTCTTCTCATGTTACCAAAAGAAGAGGCGTGGATAACACCCGAAAAGAAGGATCACCAAATGTTCTTCCAAATGCTAACCATACTGCAGCAAACACCGCAGCTCAGGGGCGACTCGGGAAAGCTGGGGAGGATAGGATTGAGATTTTTAAGAGTCAAATAGAAAGCTACATTTAATACAAAAGTCCCGCGTAATTCACGGAATGTTTGAGGTGGCCTTCGCTACGCGTAACCCACACTGTTTCTATAATGAATTTAGAATGGGCTTAGAGGCCATCTTGTGTCTTGTCATGAGATTCTCTTTTTGCATCAAGTATATTTACGCTGCGCATTTTTCCATTTGCGCACTTACGCACAGAAACTTTTGCACAAGTTCGTTTATTTATTTTATTTTTTATCTTTAGCCTCAAAGAGGTTAAAATCTTAAATCATTTTATGTATTACCTTAGATCACGCCAAGGGTTTATGGCAAAAAATAAATTAATTAATCAACTCAGTTGTTTTGATTTTATACCGTAAAATATTATTTATATTTGGTAAACGTAAAGCCAAAAATACATGTTTATGAATACTTACATATTTACGCGAGTTTCTTTAAAAAGATTCGCATGTTTTTGAACAGATTTCCTTAAGTGTGTATTTTAAGTGTGACGCTGAATATTGTTTGCCTTTTTCTTTCAGTGTCGAGGTGCCTCGTGGCGGATGTTACACGAGGCCTCTGCATGTTTTTGAATATACATTTGGGCTCAGTTTTGATGAAAGACGTGAACAGAGTTATTCAATTGCCTAAAAAATCCCGATCCTCAACAAAGACGACTGAACCACATGACTGTTATTTTCTTTATTATGTATATGGAGTTTCCCGTTGGGAGGGGGGCTGTTTTTGAAAATTATCCTTCACCTTGAAAATAAAAGAAAATGTAAAGTTGTATTTAAAATTTCTCAAACACGGAGATTGCAGCTTTAATATTTTACATTATACTTTTTTGTAATTAATATTTTCTAAGGCACTGGCAGAATGAGGGGGGGGAGAATATATACGGGAGAAAAGAGGAAATAATTTGGTTCTTCTGGGTTTGTGCACGCATGCATGTTTGTGTGAGTGTGCTGGTGTGGGAGGGAGGGAAGTACATGCTGTATACTCACCAACAAATATGTGTGTCCTATTTGATAGTTAACATAGTAAATGCCCTCAGATGAAATGAAGTAATAAGTGAACGGTGTTTCTGCGGTCATCCTCAGTAACCGCACGTTTCCCGTAGTTAATATATAGAAAATGTTGTGGAAGTGAAATAACTTCCGCTGGTGAGCATATCTGACAAGACGGGAAAGGGTTGAGAAAATATTGAAGCAGCGAAACAGGCATTTTTACTTTTTTGTCCTCTGTACGCATCAGATTCGTGGACAGCCACATTTAAATGGTTTTAATTCCCAGAGTCGGAAAAGGGGCTTAAATCAACTCAAAGGCAAACCACCAAAAAAACAAACAAGAAGCAGTACGTTTTAATTACACACACACCTTAATGCCCGAAAGTCCATGGAAGTGTGTGCTGTGTTACACCGTGTACCCGAGATGATAGGAGCAATTGTTATCATGCGGAATGTCAAAACCGCAAGGTTCGTGACAGTATTACTGCGCGTACTGCATGGAACAAATTAATTAAAAAGTAAATAACGATTCCCCCAAATTACAGGTTAAACAGCGAGGAAAATGTCTGTCATGATGGTGAGCTAAATTCTAGTCTTCTTGCTCATCACGATGGCACGAGACCGAAGAAACGCAACAAAATGCTGCACCTTTACGCGCGTAAATTACGCACGTTTTAAAGATTTGTACTTTCACTTTTATGCGTATTACAATATTTTAAATTATTTTAAAAGCACTAATTTAACCAAATACGAGAGCAATAAAGCCAGTGACATAAAAAAATGGTTGAGGCATAAAATATATTTCGTTGCTGGCCACGTGCGTCCGTACATACATGCTGATTATCTATCCAGATATATTTCGTGGAATCACGCAGATTCTTTTAGCAGTTTTTCTTCCCGCACACGTCATTTGCCGACTTTGACCTTGAGCCAAAGATTTTCAAGAAAAAAAATGCTCAGTTTGAAACGGGGGTGGCAGAATTGCACATGCTGCTTTTAAAGCTTCCCTAAAACAGCATGCACGCGCGCGCACACACGCTCTTAACTATGTCTGTATTTTATCGTGGTCTTTGCACTTGTCTAAGCTGCAGCCAGCTCTGGCCACTAAATTATCGTCCACTCGATCGCAGACCTGGAGGCTGTTATCATGCTGCAAACAGGTAAAGGTGTTGAATGCTGCAGGGCGCGCGGCATAGCTCCCCTTATTGAAGGCTTCAAACCAAGAGTCACCGGGCCGACACGACTAATTTGCTCCTGGCAGTCACTCTGAAATATCTGTTCAGCCGGACGCGGGGAAGCTGAGCTTTGTGTCTTCTTTCATGCAGTTGTCTGCTGCATGTGTGACTGCAAATTTATGGTGCACCAACGTGTGCGTCACAGTACAGCACAGTTATTAACAGTAACTGAGAACTAAAAAGCCTCTACTCACTTTAGGAAGACTTGGTTTGATTGTTGCTGGGTCTGTGGAAGCTGATGAAGAAATTAGCAGATAGCTACGAATCTGAAAGTCAGTTATAGTGAGTCTTTTTTTTTCTTTATTGCAACGAGCTCTTTTATTGCCCAATAGAACAGGTTAGGTGCTGAGACACTGTAGTGTAAAATCAGTCAATAGCCTGTAACCCTTTGATTACTATCTGCTGAGGAATAACAAATGATTACCAATAAACTCCTTTAAACTAAAAGATGGATGCAATATTTTTGTGCGTAAACCTAAACAAGCATAATGTTTTCACATTTTATTTATGTATATTTTCATTTCCACGCTCTTTATTGAATAATAAGGAGTATATTTCCATATCTGTGATCAAATTTGCATTTCCTTCTTCCTAGTGTTTCCATTCACATAAAACAGCCGCCATTTTCCTGCACTGCAACACTCAAGTGCACCAAGCTGACGGAGCGAGAGCAGAATTCCGGCAGAGCAGACTGTCCCTCTGTCACACACCACTGCTCCCCACAGGATGTCTCCACGAACAGTCCCACTCCAAGCATGTATGCGAGGAAGCGTTTTCAAGGTCCCACTGAGGAAACAAAACACTACAAAGGCCTGGAGACTTCGGCGGCCCCCGTGTGGCTGATGAGCAACACTTGCAAGAGGCTGCAGCCTCTCTGCTACAGTGACGTTGGGTGTTGGCGAAATCTACAAACTACCCACGTCACCGTCCCAGGGCCAAGGTTGGGGGGGTGCGGCAATAGAAGGGGGCGACTAATACCCTTGATCTCCGCTGGTCTGCGTCGTTCTTTGTCAAAGCGGCTGCCTGTCCCTCCTAATAAAATACTAAAAGATGTAGATTAAAAATAAATGCAGTTTGATTTTTTTTCCATTGTACTTAAGAAAAAAGTAATACGTTTATAAATTTGTTTTGAGCAGATAAAGCTTTTGTAAATGCTATGTTTCAAAATCTCTTTACTTTAGAATCAAACCTAAACAAATTAAAAATTAAAATCACTG
>NC_050518.1:8890707-8927530 GCF_002922805.2 Oryzias melastigma | reverse complement strand
AAAAACAAAAAAAATAAAAAAATGAAACAAAACAAAAAACAAATCCAAGTTTACAGTTGATACCAACTCGTTTTAAAACGCCTCATGCGCGAAAAGGTATACATTTTACAAGCACAATAAAGCGTATTTACTGGGCGTGCTAAAACTGGTAAAGTTACCTGCTGCAGTTTAAGGCAAAGGGTCAAAGTTGGTGTCTGTACACATTCCACGTTCCTCCCGCCCACTCTCATTGGCTCAATCCGTCCCTCCGCACATTTCCGGGCTCCCTGATTCCACTTTATTGCAGCAGGTTAAAGGTGGAGGCCTTGACATTATTGAAGTTCAAAGACTAATTATAAATCCTACTCGATGCACATGTGCAATCATCATGCGCATATGCACGGCAGCGCATGCAAATTACACGCAGACACGGACACACACATTGTTTTTTTTCCTGAAAGTTTTGGCAGATGATTTTCAATTTCCGACAGTGTTTACGTTCATTATTTTTGCTTTTAAAAATAATACAAATATCGTTGAATTTATTTCTTTTATTTTGGTAAATTTAGACTTTCTTGTTTACTGTTTACTGCGGAAGTGAACGCTGTTTCCCCAGAACAGACGGTGCAATTAAGAGGAAAAAATAGCCATTTAGTGCCTGTGTCTTTATGGCAGTGTCTAGACTAAGAGAGTGGCGATTCCATTTAGTGGCCACTAAAAGAGGTTACCATTCCACTTCCTTTCTCTAAAATGTCCAAGATCTGGCCTCTATCTCGGCTTAAGACGCGCGCTATGCACATTCACACGCCATTTTTTTTTTTTTTTGAAAGTGGTGTGGCTTTAAAAGATCCAGAAACGCGTCAAGTGTGGGGCCTGCAGAGACAACCTCTCAGTTTATAGTTTGTCATTTCAAAGCTAACGTGTGTATCCTCATGTAGAGGCCGTTACCACGAGGCGATGAATGCAGACCAATACTTTTCAGGGTTTTTACGCACGTTTATGAGCAGCTGCCATTTCCCAAACCCGACAAATATCGAGCGTTTCGTGAGTGCGGTGTGAGTGCAGAATCTGTAAAAACACACGATTTGCACAAAAAGCACAAAGCAGTGGAGCGTTGCCAAAATGAGTTTTGTTTATTTACGAGGTTTTTTTCTATGTGATACACAGGCCGACGATCTGCCCATCCTCTCAGAAATCCAAAGCACCAAAATATTTTTTGAAGCAAATGTTTAACGAGAGGTGGCGTTAAAGCTATTGGAGTTACATGGGCGGTGTGATGAATATAGCAGCGGGGATAGGAGGGAGGAGGGGGTCAACATACGCCTATTTACAGTTACAAATGCACGTTGCATATAGGCTATACTCTGTACATTTGGGGTATATACTTTCACAACATCACAGTTTTCAAAGGTGAAAAAAATGCAGCCCTGAAATTTCCAAGGGCTCGACTATTCTCCGATAATTTCATATAAATGTGCTATTTACACAGATTGGAGGATGGGAGAAGAGCTGAACGTTGTTTGCGCAGTCGTGATTCCAGCGGTCTTTCCTACATAACAAATATGAACAGTAGAATAAACATAACCGGTGATAAATAGGACATATTCAAGAACAGCAAAGAAATTATTATTTTTTTCAATCACGGGGCCTTTCTGAACCTGAACGCATCACCGCCGCAAAAGCAACATTTCCTCCCGCGAAGGCCCATTTTCTTCCCATGTCCGCGTTAGCATTGCACTGTTGGTGTTATGGGCTCTTTTAGAAAATGATTATGCCCACGATTACAACTCAGTGAGATAATAGGAGGCCTGTGTGCCAGTGTCCCAGACTGTGACTCTGCTCCTGCTCACAACAGGGGGTTTCCAGAGAAGTACTGCAGGCGATCTCTGCTCAGCTTCTTCTCTTTCATTCTTCTATTCTGAAACCAAATTTTCACTTGGCGATCGGTGAGGTTTAGCATTCGGGAGAGCTGAAGCCTTTTCTCCTTGTTGATGTAAACGTTAAAGAAGAATTCTCTCTCCAGTTCTCGGATTTGAAACTTGGAATACGGACAGCGCTTCTTCCTTGTGCGAGGAACGCCTGAAAAGAATGACAAAAAAGAACAAAACAAAGATAATTTTTAGGAAAACCAAAACAACATGAAATATACTTGTTTTTATTATTTTTTTAAAACATTTCCCCACATGTGAGGTAACGATAGACTTCCCAGATGCTAAGAATTCAGTCTCAGTGGCATTAGCAATGATAACATCTCAGTCCACATTCATCAAGCGAACTATGCTGAGGCTATCAGATAAACCCGCCATTAAGAGTGTTAAATATCCAAAATACTTTGGAGTAAATAATATTGACTTACAGCACCTAAGTACGTGTTTATCTCTTATAAATATACAACAACTAAACTATACTGGCGCATTATGTGCGCCACATTCCTCTGGAGCTAAACTAACAATTTACACAATCTTTTGGCAGTGACTTGAAATGCATTGCACTCGTCCACAATCACATATGCAGACCGCAATGGCCCCATAACTTCTTATCAAACAGGCGACATGGGATGTATATATATTTTTATTGTTTTGTGGGAGTGTGTGAGGGGCCAAACGCCAGTCTGAGTTAGCCTGGATGTGCTAGTGCATGACCTAAGTGCTGCAGCATTTCAGCTTTCCAGAATCAAACTCGACATTTCATCCATTATTGACGTTAAAGGGGGATGTTGGTTTGGGTTTTTGCCACCAGTGGGTAACAGGGCAGCACGAACAACGGATATTAATGCTTTTGAGAGAAACAAAGATCATGCAAATAGTATTAGAATTTGCACATATAGGAAGGGTTTTCAAACATGGAGGAGGAAAACAAATGGTTTTATGTTCTATATCTATATGGATAGATAGATAGATAGATAGATAGATAGATAGATAGATAGATAGATAGATAGATAGATAGATAGATAGATAGATAGATAGATCTGCAGCATGTCTTTTTGTAAAAAAAAAAAAAAAAACCCACCGAGCTAATAGAAAATCACCAAAACGCCAAAAGCAATGTTCTGCCCAATTGGTTTTTACTTTCGACAGCCCGACACGAAAATCCTTTAAAATGCCCAAACGCAAGTTCATGATCAAAGTTAACATTTGTCACAATAGCTCTCTCTTAAAAATTTCACAGACTCTCACCATTGAGGCGTCTGTATATAACATCCCACTTTTTTCAAAGCGCTTTCCCATCGTAAAAATTCTTCTCGTTGCAAGAAAGAGCTTTGTAGGGTTATAATAAAATCCTTTGAATGCTTATAAAACTCCACATAAAATCTGACCGACAAAACACCGGGCTGGTCCCCTTAACCTTCCCCCATTTTACTGCTTCGGTATACCTACTCGTGTGGCTGCTCTTGCTGGGGTTGCCGTCCTTGCTTGTCGCGGTGGAAGACGCACAAGAACCTGAATTTGTATGTTCCTCCTGCTCGTCTGGGTCTTTTTCCTGCTCCGGAGCTCCGGCTGGGGCTGTGGGCTGTTGCTGCTGCTGCTGCTGGGAGTCACTTTCCGGCTTCCCCCCCTCGCTCTTTTGTAAACAATTGTCTGACTGATGGTCCGTGCTGCTGCAGTACGCAGTCTCGAAAAAGCGATCGAACCCTTGCGGAAGGACGTTGTTTTTCCCCACGCCGGAGTAGAAGCCCGTGGAGGGGTGGTTGGAGCCCGGGTGGGTGTGATGGTGATGGTGGTGGCTGTACACGCTTTCGTTCTTCATGAGCATTTCTGTCATGGTGGAAGGAGGAAGGCAGTCCCTGTGCACCAGATCGTCTCCCGAGTAGCACGATGCGTAATTGCCTCTGTGGTGCCATTTACTAGCCGGATCCAAACCGTAGGAAACTTCCCGTACCGGCTGCACTTGAGACAGATTTGTGGAATAAGGGTAGCTGATTTGCCGGGACGGGGCCTGTGGAAGGAACGAGGAGACGGCAGAAAACTCGGGGACATAGTAGGTGCAGCTGGGGAGGTAGATGTTGGAAGCGCAGCCCGTCCTGTCTCCAAACTCGGATGTCCGGTCTTTGCGCGTCTGCGAGCAGAAGTTGCCCAGATTCACTGAGTTAAACATCTTTCTCTCTCTCGTACCCAAGACTATAGATAGATGTTTTGGATTCGAGCTGCTGCAGAAGGGAAAAATTTGGGAAGGCGAGATGACGCGCAATCCGTCTAGGTCGCCCCGCAGACACGTGATCGAAAGTAGATATTGTCATATATCAATTTGGAAGAGTTGGATGTGTAGGAGTGGTTGGCTTTAGGTAAGATCGAGGAGGTTGAAACGAATAATTTTCAAACACCACGGGTGCTCGCAGAAAACCAATAACAGACTCTGGTTTGCTGGCTATGGCAATTAGAGATATGTGCAGGGTGTGTTTATCCTTATGTACTGCTGCTAGGCTAGCAAACAGCTGCAGCTCATGTGCTCCAAAGCACAAACTGTACACTGCACTCAATGACATGAATGTTATAGTGCTAATCAGGCATTTTCAGGTAAGACTATTATTATTATTATTATTATTATCATTATTATTATTATTATTATTACTGGGTTACTCGGATACTTTGTGCGCAATTTTAACTTTTTTATAGTTTATTATCACACAGACAACACTATTTTTATTTATTGCAGAATAAACTTGTTCATTTGCTGTTTCATTATTTGAAAAATAAATGCATTTTTGAACAACAAACTCTAAGAATGCCTCGTGTCTGCTCACAGTATTTCTTTTTGCAAACATTTCCCCTTTTTAACCTATTGTCAAACGACGTGTCCACACAAAGAAACAGAAGCGACGCAAAGTCATCTACCTGCAATATTTCAAGGCTCGCCGTATTTCATGAAGATTTTCCTCTCTATCAACAATTGGAGACACATCAGCTCCTCGCTCCTGTGCTGGTGGGATTAGCGGTGGTCGACTATAAATGTGTTGTAAAGTGCAGCTGAACCGAGTCTGCAGGCAACGCCGAATGCACAGCATGTATGTTGACTGAGCAAACTAAAGTCACCGGCCCACTGTCATTATTCTCTGCCTCGCATTTTGACAGGATCCGTGAAGGACAAGTGCGCAGCCGACTCACAGCCGAACCTGAAACTGACGCAGTCGTATTATCCGCAAATATGACGCACCTCATTCAGTTACAGAAGGAAGAAAAGAAGAAAAAAATATGATTTTAAAACATCAGAACTGCTGGATTTCTCCAGTTTGAGGTGGACCCAAACATGTGAGCCTCATACCCGAAAATAATTATAATGTGGCACTGTGTTCCCTTGTTTATTAGATTACATGTTGTGTGTGCATTCTTTGTATCTAAGATTCAAAGCTGAGAATTAAGGACATCCTAACTGGCTGGTTGCCAAAGCATGTGTCTAGATTTTTCATCTTAAATAGAATAAGTCCCAGCTGATGTTTTAGGTCTTTTTTTAAAAACTAGAATGTAGACATTCATTTGAGACGAACAGAAATAAGTTCCTTTAAAATCTGTAATAAAATGAAGGGCTTGGAGGAAAGCTGTGGCTGCGTGTGATTTCCTGCGTCACTGTAAACTTTTAATTGTACTTTTGAGGCCCATCTTTGAAACTTTATAGACTAACTGATACTATTACAAGGTGAAATTAATATAATGGCCCATTGTTTGCGATTATGGTCTGCTTCCTAAATGTTGCACTGGACTCTCAAATTGTTTCCCAATATTCCAATAACACAATCCTTCGGTTACAGTCACCCACGAGACACACGTGTTGCTTTTAAGTAAGACAGCGGGGTTTGAAAACGCACCGCATGCGCGCGCTGGACGCACGAAGATGTTGCATTTATGAAAACGTGGCGTTAGCATGACTTTGTTTACTGCGCCTCACAAACAAAAGGTTGTCTCCCATGATGCATCCTGCACCCAAGTACAAAGAAAGCAGACAGCTGTCCAGACACAGCACTTGAATTTGACCACTAAAATCCTCTCTGCGTCCACCATAAAAGCGCGAATGGCTGTAGTAACGCTAAATCCCTTTCTTCCAGAGAACACCATAAACACTGGGAATGGGAGGAATTGCGATTCTAGCAAGAAATTCAATACCTAAAAAATGGAAAAGGAGAAACTGTGGTTTGTTTTGTCCGTTAAAGCAAACATTCAGCTATTTTTAAACTTTTGTATTAAATATATTTAACAAAGAAGCACACTTTCTACGATTTTAGACAAATATTCTTTGAAAGTATTCAGTCACTTCATTTAAAACAAAAACGAAAACTTTGTGAGAAAATGTAAAGTATATTATTTTAACTGGAAAGTGCAGCTGCGAATAATTATTTCATTCTTCAACCTCAAGTTGTTGATTTTTTTTTTCCTGATCACAACCGCAGCTATGGAAATATTAGTATGAACTCACTACGGCCTGTTTGGACTCATGCACGGCACATGCAGCTTGATCACAGATGCAGCAACATTACTCTCGCGTTAAAGTGTCATTTCCTTTTTTCGCCCACATAAAATATAGAAAACATTGTAATTAAAAGATTAAAGCGCGCAGGGGTTTATGCGAAACATCAAAAACGGCCAAATGATCCGCTCCTATTGGAACTACTGTAATTCTGTGGTTTGGAATTATTTTTACTGTCAAGATTGTTAAAAATATACTTTACATGTAGGAATAAATCCTAAACAATAAAACAAATAGAAACTAATTTCGTAGGCGTTAACAGGTGAGTCTAAAAAACAATATACCTGATATAATTCCCCCTCTATTTATGTTTTTGTTTATCAAAAATATAAATCAATTAAGTTAATATATGAAAATGCAATCCACAAATAATTTTTGAGATGATGTGGTTTGTTTTTTTAGGATAAATGCATGAAATGAAACTATTTTTACATACGGACGAAATGAGGCGTTTAGGAGATCGGGAAATGGCGCTACTTCCTGTTTTCATGTCGCAGCGTGTCATACTGCGGCAAAAATATGACAAGCCAAAGTCCATCACTTAGCCAAATCTGCTCTGTGAGAGTCTTGGAGCTCGCGTGGGTCAAATAGTGTGATTTATAAAAGCGTGAATTCGTTAAAAGGAGTCTGTGCTGAAATGCTTCTAGCAGTAGGACCCGGGAAAGTTAACTAATGTTGCACCAAATCAGCAGGCCTATGCAGAGTTTTGAGGGAGAACTTGTGTGCATCCGCGTTATCTGGTTCCTTCAAAGACTCGTGCAATGATTAACAATGCGGTGTGCAGGTCGCAACAATCCGCTGCCTGCTTTGTGTTTTTATCCTGCGTAAACACAGCCATGGAAGCACCAGGTTTAAAACAAAAAACACTGGCTTTGAAGAATTTGAACTATGCGTTTGCAACCTATACAGCAGGTTAATTACAATGTTTAAAGCAAGTGCCATCGTCTTTTACAGAGAGATGGAAACCTTAAAAATCAGGGTGTTTTGCTTCTGTGGTGATAAATCCTGCTCCAAACGATACAATCCACACACACAAACACCGACAATGGGCACGGAGGCACTGCTGCTGCACAGTCAGGGCTGAATGCAGGAAGCCAGTCTAATCATATTACTGTCCCCTATTGGCCTAGATAAGTTTAATTGGATGTAAGTCGGGCAGTTAAACATGGCTGTATGAGCTACAAACTGTTTCAAGCAACACTAAAGAGGCTTTTTTTAACACAGATCTCAGGAAACGCATCAGCCATGACGCGTAATGTGGTGCCTTCAACTGCCTTACAAGATAAAGACATGTTATTGTTAGATTTGGAGCAATCTCCAGAGTGCATTACACGTTCACCGACATAAAGCTTTCACAACAATGTGTTAACTTTTTATTAGAAGTATTAAATGATTTCACATCACAAGAAATCACCCGGTGAAGAGTCTTCTATGGCTCAAGCCCCGCTCCTGCGGGTTATGGTGGGGAAACCTGGGAGTGCTTTGAGCAAAGGAAGAGGAAAAGTGAATGTCAGAACTGTTCCAGATACGCTGAAAGTGAGCTTGTGTTTCCTTTTCAGCTGGAGGGGCCCTTTGCTTCACGGTCCAGGTCATGCTACAGAATTCAGAACAAAGAGGATTTTGACCCACGAAGGCCCTTCAGACGCCGGGGTGTCACATGCCTATACACTTACTAAGATATTTTTAGGTGCGGCCTGTATTACAAAGCTTTGCAAGTGCAGAATACATTTATAGGCATGTGTGACAGCATTTATGTGTACACAAATTAACATGTATGTGTGTGTATGTAAAGTTTTGTGCAATTATCGGATGTAAATAAAACGAGCCTGCTCTAGCACGCGTTTATTTGCGGTGCCACGCGCTATTTTGATCTGATTTAGAGTTTAAACAATTAGAAATAACTATTAGCGAAATTTAAATAATTTCCATCTAACTATGAGCTAATTTCCTCCTTAATTTCATTCAAAAAATTACCCTAATGCGGCGGCTGCAAACCCAAATGCGCAAAATGTACTAATTATCGTCATTTTTTAAGTCGAGAAAGCTGCGCCAGAGCGCTTTACCCTGATCAAAAAATATATTTGAACACTAATAAAAACCCTTATAAGATTGCTCTGAATAAATGTTGTTAAGTACAAATGTGCGTAAACAGAACAGCCTGACTTCCGTCCTAAAATATGCGTAAAAGACGCAATACGAAATAAAAATCCAACAAATTAGAAAGGACTGGTTGTTGTTTTGAAAGCCTGACCTTAGCATTGATTTTTTTTAAATGTTTTCCTACCCTCTCACGCGGGGACAATCAGTTTGTAGGTGATTTCTGCTGTTTTGAGGAAGTAATGAAAGCCTCGCGCCCTGTGAAGGCGCCAGAATAAATTGATAAGATGGCACACTTGGAGAGAAAAATAGAGCTCACGAAGAACTCATTTCAAATCATGTCAAAATCAATATATAACCGTTCTGGAAAAAAAGTCAAACGATATGAATCTCTCATGTGAAGCCTCCTGCCTATGCCCTCTTTATCACATTAACACTCTCCTTTGAAGCCCCACATTAAGGCTTACTCTCGCCCACGTCCACAGGCACACACCGCGTCTAGGAATAACAGTGTTCTCTATTTCTCAGACCAGCTTTGTGCCATAAACGGCAGTGGGGTGGCGGGGGACGCAGACCACATGCCACACAAGTTCTCTGCGAAGTGCACCGTGGAGCTCACTGACCTTTGGGACGCGGAGACAGGCCGCCATAAAAAGATTTAGCCAGTCTCAAAGTCAAAAGTGTTCCAGAGCAGAGACCTTTTGTAAGATCTTATAGGATGCGCGTAAACAGACAAAAGCGTTTGGTGTGTTTCCGTTTTCCTTTGAGTTGTTTTCAGTGATTTTTGCTGATATATATATATATTTTAAAGCAGGTAGATTAGTGGATAAAAACAAGTTTACCCTCTGGTGGATTGCAGGTTTAGTTCATTAAAAAAAGAAGTTTCTGGCACAACATGATGAAATGAGATCAAAGAAGTGAATAAATGATCTCAATTAAAACATGTTGTATGGTTTGCTTGGCTCTGATCAAAGATAAGACTGCCAAATTATTCAGTCTAAATGATCCCACCGATTTATTAAGGATTCACATTACCAGCATGAAACTAAGCAGCCTTTGCGTCATTAAGTCGCAGCGGCGAGCACGATCATGCTGAGCTGAACGCTGAGTTTAGATGCTTCACCGTCATTTCCTCACAGTCGCACTGCTTTTGAATGAGCAAATTAGGGAATGATTACCGGAGATTCACCAAAGAACCACCGCAGGAGCATTTTTTTTTCAACCAAAGATTTTGGACAATCACTCTTTTTTCTAACCCCGCTCTCAAATCTAAAGCAAAAACAGTAAAAAAAAATATTTCTATCTGTTGTGTTCTTTAGTTTTTTGTGATTTCCCTATTTGTTTGTTTGTGTTCACAGTGGCGCAGTAATGCGGAGGCTTAAACTTGAGGCTTTGAGAGCAATTTTCCTCTAAAGCCAAACACTTAACACTAGTTTTGTCTCATTTAATCATCAACAGCGTTTAAAGTAAAAGAAAAAAACAGTTTTATAAACAATAAAAGGTGACAAATGTGTTTTTTATCAACACCTTTTGTCCCATTTTCAAATAAATGTAATCCCGCAGAAATGTTTTTGCAAAGGTGTTTATCACTATAAAGAAAATGCGCACGTCTTAAAAACTGTGCGTAAAAGATCGTTTACTTGGCAATTTAATGCAACTTTATTACAATTTAGTAAGTTTTATATAAACTTGTAATTATATAAAAATGTATTTCATTCGCTCGGTTACATTTTAACAACTACATTTACAAGCACATTTAAAAATAGACTGTTTTCTGTGGTGAAAATCATAATCGTTTTCTTTTCCAAGGACAAAATGTTTATATAAAAAAAGTATGAAATGACATTATGATCTGATTTCTCAAACTATTTTGAAAAACCAGGAGGTTTTGTAAAATAGTCTGCGCATTGCAAAGTGATACTGTGTCCCAATAAGAGAGGAGCGCCTCCAGACAGGCCTGGTTTATTCATTCCACTGCGGATATCTTGGATCATATTTTCATTTTTATGTCTGTACAGTCCTGACAACATTTTCAGACATTGTCTTTGCGATGATAAATATGTTAGAGGTATTTTTCTGGTTTACAGCCAAACTGCAGACGGTGTCTCTCCGTGAAGCAACAAATAATCGCCACTTTTTAAAGCTGCAGCAGCAAACATGTTATAAAAGTGAAGTTCAGATCAGCTTAATTTTGTAAAATTTCCAATATGTTGGTAGGTCTGCATCAATAATGCAATAAAAGCACTAAATATGGATGAGCAAACGAAACAAGAAGCACATCTTCATACATTTAATAAAAAAAAGTAGATGCGTCTTGTGCGCAGACGAGTTGCAGGAGCAACCGCTTACAGTTCACTGAAAATGCGTCTTCTGATCTTAACACAGAGCGAGCACAACGTGTTCCAGAGAGCATACTTCACCTAACTGCGACTGCAAGCTGCTGGACACAAACGCACTGACGCTCGCTTGGCTGCCCGATAGGAAAACACCGCACAGCTGCGTGGCTTTACACTTCACTGCCAGCAGGGAGAGCCTTGTGGATATTGCAAGTGCTTCATTATAAAACCGTCTATGTAGTTTGCAGTTTTCCGTGTAGAGACAACGCAGAGACGATACGAGTGCATGTTTTCCATGCGTAATTGTCGCGTGTACAAAAGCCCTTAATGCAAACCAGAGGATGCACGAGCAAAATGGAGTCCAAAAAGGCTTGCGAATATGGAGCTCAGGGGTGTAACCCTATTACTGCTTTACAGAGCTGTTGCGTGTTTGGCTGCAGCGTTAAAGGCTTGTAGCACAGTGGTGACATTGATTAGGTCGAACTTCAAGGGTTTAAAAGGGAAAAAGGGTTAAGGAACAACAGCAAAGGGGGTTTATTGTTGAAAAGAAACGCAGTTAAACGGTTGATGATGTTCCTATAAATTAATTAAAACGATATTCAGGATCTGGGTGTGCATCTGGCCACCATCTTGCATGGTAACATTTATTCAAGTTACCTCTGGCATATTGTTGCGATCAAACATGAAGGGCTAAATTTATCAGCATATTGTGCGTTTAAAAAAAATCAGAAACTCCTAAGTCCTTTATTTTGTTGCGGAGGAAATAACTGTGTTATAGGTCACAAAACCAAACACTCAGCAACACAAAAACCGGATTTTCAGGCACAACGTTCTTAGTCAAACAAATAATAACACACACACACATCAATAAACGTTTCAATATACTGTTTATTGAACACATAACGCATATACATTCATATCATTATTACGTTTACAAGACAATGTAGCAATCTCACAAGCGCAAAGAAAGGAATGCAATGTGGGCGACAGAAAATAACAGCTACTACACCCAAACGAAGCTTCTTTAAATGTCATGAAATGGATTCAAACGTTTCTTGTTTTTCCTGTACACCCGTTCTTGGCTGTTTTTATTTATTTTTTCTGCGCACATTCCCACTTCTTACACTCACAGACTGCTTTCACGGAATGCCATATTGTACGAGACGATCAATAACATAAAGCACTATTATATAGCGGCAAGGGATCCTCAATTAGGATGCAAATACTAATTTATGTGATTTTATTTTACAAGGTTATACACAAGAAAATAGGAGGTGAGCGCACTGCAGGTATAGAGCATCCTCCAAGCCTAATAATAATAACAATAATAATAATAATACATTCTTTGAAGACGTTGGTGTTAAAATATTTTAGATTATTGACTTTTTTACTTACGTAAGTGAAAAAAAGTATAAAAAGGGTCACCTGCATAAAAAGTGTCCCGAAAACAGAAGATGATTCATATCTACTTCACATCAATAACATGCTGCAAACATTTCACTGCCATAGCTTACTCATTATACATGACAAATAATGCACCACTTGTGGCCCGACTTAAAGGGGCAAAAAAATGCAGGAACATCTTCTGAGTTTTTCCTTATTGTTGTGAGCACCGAGTTAGTTTAGGCCTCAAAGCCGCTCTTCTGAAGCGAAGCGGCTCCCCCGTTGGACTGACTTGGTTTCAGATAGCTGAATCCTTCCATCCTGGATCATGTACAGAATTATTTTTAATTTATTTATATATGTTTTACTGGCACAGTCTGGACTTCTAATAGCAGCTCAAACCCGTTTTAAAACGGTGATGTCACCATTTGGAGAAACTAACTCCGCGCAATGACGCACAGGTTAAAGTTAAGACAAAATGTTTAAGTGAAAAAGAAAAACTTAACAAAAAGTTTTTTAAAAAAGTTTTGTTTTGAAGGATCTATTGACAGGGGCTGCGTTACGGCTGCAGACCCTCTTCCTCTCCCAGACTAGCAGATCCGCTGCCCGTGACCGTGAACGTGCACGCAAACGTGGCGAAAACTACTGAAAGCAAATGTTTATATTACCCAGCGATTTATGGCTTTAGCCTCAAAAAATGCACAGAAAATAATCCCGCGTCGCTCAATCAGCGTGGATAAAATGTCGCGCTCATATGTTGCGTCATGATTTTTTACTTTAAGTTCTTTATTTAATCGTTTCCGTTCACTTCTGTTCTGAAATTCCATCCACCCCCTTCCTCCTCCTCCCTATTATTTTCTCTTGTACAAGAGGAACAAAGGGAAGTCCCGTGTCTTCCAAAAAAAAAAAAAAAAGAAAAAGAAATTGCCCGTCAAGGTACATTTCTTTTCTTGCAGTTGACATCAAGGGCGCGTGGGCTAATATCTTGTGACAGATCAGGAACCTTGACAGGAAACATATTGTAAAAGTTTGTTTGTGCTGTGGTGCCAAACATGAAGGCTCTCTGACGTGTGATGCGATTGTTTGGGCATTTCTTAGACTATTTCTTTAAACATTAGCAAAAAATGTTTTTTTTAGAAGAAGCCTGCGACGTAAAAGATGGAGAGATGAATGCATGCATTCAAAGAAGACTTGGGGGGGAGCGCACCAGGCTCGGCTTTATACTGCTTATCGATTCTTCTACATCTCTAAAAGTAGGCCAAAGCCTGCTCCCTCAACATGAGTCTCTTCTTCTTCATCCTGCGGTTCTGGAACCAGATCTTGACTTGTTGGTCGCTGAGGTTCAGCCGATCGGAGAGCTCCCTCCGTCGCTGCCTGGTGATGAACTCGTTCAGCATGAATTCCCCTTCGAGCTCAGCCAGCTGGAGTTTGGAATAGGGTTTGCGTTTCTTTCTTGTCCGAGTATGCATCGGGTACCACGGGGCACCTGGAGGGGAAGAAACGAGGAGGAGGGGGGCGCACAGCGGATTAGTCATCACAGTGGAGAAATCACGGTCACATCCAAGGTTATGGTGGACCCACGCGGGCAACTAGGGGTTATCTTGCCAGGCTGTGAAACTTTCAAATAGAAAATAAGTCAAAAACAAAGACTGGACCCCTCATGTGCGCATGCTTTTGACTTATTTAGCTCCTTTCAATCAAATAAGAGCTTAATTTATCCCAGAAATAAAATAATAAGTCAAGGCCATGCAAGATGCTCAAATCTAAACTGTTTGATTGGAAACATCTGACCTCCAACGTAATATTTTCCCCTCTTCCTGCCCTTACTACCCCTAGGTGTTGCCTTTTTTATTTTTCATCCTTCAAAAGAGACCACCACTGCTTTTGTCACAGGACGTTTTTACTGTTGCTATTAAAACAGCATTAACGCGATAATTAAGTCATGCTTGCAAATCCTCCTACTTATTTGAGAGTTTTCAGAGCATATTAAATGACTTGGGTCCTCTGTGACAGATATTAATTTTGTTTACGAGTAATAAAAAAGAAAAGTCTCTATTTGATGCAGTCAAGCAGGGCGGACTATAACCTCTTTAAATCACGGCGCTAATTTGTGCGTAAAGAGCAAAATCAGACTCGTTGAGCCACAGAGGCTGTGATAGGAAAATGCACAGACACCACTAACTGTTTGGTCAAAGGCTGCAGCCATTATGGTTTGCTGAGGTTATCTGGGACTCTGCGCAACCACCAGCAGCATGGAGTATTTTAGGGCAACCCCTAGCGGCGTTTGCGCACCACGCACGTTCCCTGCAGGCTGCAAGTTGTGCATCAGGATAGCAACCTTTTACTGTCGAGTTAGATAATATACATATACATCTATATATATGTGCAACATGCAGCTTTTATGAACAAAAGGAGCGTGCGTTTAAGGGAATCAAATGGAGAAATAAAGAGAAAATGGTTGCACCCACCTCCTCCTCCTCCTCCTCCAGCTGCTATGGTGCTTGAATGGCTTCCCGGTGACAGCAGGGTCTGCGTGTCGCTGGATGAGGGCTTGCCTTCGTTGAGCAGAGACGAGCTGGAGTCGGACTCCATGGATTGACAGGACGGCGGGTCTTGCGTTAGCTGCTCGCTCCCATAATCATATTTGGAAAAGCCGGCACCAATTCCACCGTGCATCCCGTGATCGGATGTCAGGGATGATGTGTCTCTCGCCCTGTCCTCTCTTTTCAGGCTGCTGCCACCTGAGCAGGTCTCTCTGTTCCCGTTCCCGCTGTTGTAATAACATTTCCCCTCCTCTGCTCTGGTGATTTCACACGACCGATTGAAGGAAGGGTTAATAGACACGGGGCTGCTAAAGTAGGATTGAGAGTATCCATTGCACGGCTCCGAAGGATTCCACGGGAGGGAACAAACATTGTCCCTTCTCGGGTAAGAGAGAGACGGAATCCCCGCCAGTTGTCCCCCCGAGGCTCTAAAATTCGGAAAGTAAAACGTGTCTCCAGTGTGGATGTTTACCAAAGGTCCCACAAACCCTGGATTAAGGAGATTATGCTCGCCCATTTCCGCGGGCCCGACCAACAGCTTCTAGTTTATTGCAATCTGACATTTAACATAGTTAAACCTGGAGCTGCTCCTGATTGGCTGTCCGCACACCACGTGGCCCGGCCAACTTGTGCTACACATAGTACCACCCACTTGGTCCCTCAGACAAAACAAAACATTAACTTCTGTATTACACCGGTTTATATGCTTTTTAAAAATACCATAAAGCTTTTTATTAAAAATGTACAATCTTATTTTCTCCTCTTGAGCCACTCTCAGCCCAAAAGGAGCGCGCGCTGCTTCTCCTTTTACAGTCGCGCGCAAGTGTCCACGGCCTCGTTTAATATCTTTATAAGCTGGCCAAAGTTTTTTAAACGCTCTTCCTTATGAAAACTGTTTTTGCCGTGGAGGAGTGGGCGCGCGCGGCTTCTTGTTTTCGCGCAAATTATGGTTGAATTTCACGTCATATAAAGCTGTGATGTGCCAATTTACAAGCTTGTTTTAAGAAAAGACTGATGCTCATTGCCGCACACCACTCGTATTTACAGTAAGGGGGTCAGCAGGTTGAAGCCACTGGCTCTGTAAAAGAAGACGATATTCTACAAGGTTACTTTAAGAGGGTGTATTTCACACAATATTCTCTTGTACACCTCACACCAGCAACTTTAACAGATAACTCCAATAAACGCTCGCAGCCAAACTCTGGTGGGCTAGTTATACCTCTCACAATTCTTTTATATGAATTTTACAAGATATCAGAGGGCACTCAACTGATTCAATCAGCCATCTCTGCTTTATACCTCACTAATTAGTTGATTTGTGGATGCACTTCAGAAACTAGTGAACGGATTTTCGGAAAAAACGATTTTTTTACCTGAAAATTACATACATATTTAATTATTACATATATATTTTTATGAAGTGGTTTTTATATTTATTTTTTGCTATTCTTTAGTGTATTTGTTAGCTCAAAAATCCATCTTGACCATTACTGACTTGCTCTATAAATTTAAAAATTTAAATTAACATTTTATCACCTCTCGCATCATCCAGTTTGCGCATGTCAAAAATCAATTTATAGATTTAAAAACTCGTCATAACTCAGCAACAAGCTTTACCATGTGTCAGTAGAACCCAAATCTGATTTCTTCTGACATGTTGACTTCGCGAAACAGAAAAAAAAAACAAACCTGATCTGATTTTTTAAACAAAAATTATCTGGAAATAGTGTGATCCCAATCTCAAATTTAAGGTGTGTTTGTATTAAAAACCATGATTTATTTTTGTTAAAATAAATCCAGACAAAAACAAATATTAGAAAAAAATGGATAAATAAATAACACAGATTTGTTTATACAGGCGCACTGTGGAAAACATAAGTACATGCATGAAAAAAAAAACTTCTTGGATGAGATTGCGCACCGCTGCGCAGTCTCTGGCGTGCGCGCCTGATGGCACAAGTTGCGTGCCAGGAAAATGTGCCAATGAAGTGTTATGTGAGAACATTAGGGTTCATTTAAACACAGACTAGAGAACGGTTTGCAACCCAGACGATATTTGAGAGCCGTATCTGTCACTTGTGACCAAGTATCCTGAGCAAAGACACCGACGCTCGCCCTGCCCTTAAATAGAAGGAAAATATCAAATGGTTAAACCGGAGAAGCAGACAGGCATCCACTGAGGCTTGGCCTTCCTCTCCCCCCTATCACTGCACATTTCATCTCGTTAGTGAGTCTTGCAATGCAGCATATCGATCCAGTACGCAGAATATGAGGTCTCACTCTGATCAGAGTGTTCTGATAGCCTTCACAGCTCCTCAGATGATGGTAGCATTAAAAGTAAAGCAGTGACGTATGATGGTCATCCACTGAGTAATCTTCAGACTGAAGCAGCGCCTTTACCTTGCAGTAAGAGGCCATGTGTTGCGCCTCCTCGCCTCGTCCCTCCTCCGATCTGCCGCAGATCCGCATTTCACCTTCAGTCATCCATGCTGAACTGCAACGCTGCGGCGTAAAAGCTCGAGCTGCGGGCCGCCGGCGAAATCTACTTTTCCAAAAGAACTTAAAGCGAGCACTGTCAAGGTCACTGTCTAGTCCACCGTCTGCGCAATATTGAAATCAGCCGTCTGGAATCCTGTGCCCCGTCCAGACAGGGCAATAGTCTAAACAAAGACCTTTTCTTCCCGCCTCGCTTTGATTCTCTGCAGGCAGGATGCCACAGTTAAAGCTTTACACAGCTTTTGAAAAAAAGTGTAACAAACCTCCAAAGGAAGCTCAAAGAATCCATAAAGTTAGCTTTTTACGTGGAAGGTTTTCTATATGATTTATTTTACGCTCAAATATCACGCAGGATGGACACACCTAATCTGACCATGTAGGATAATAAAATATAAACTTTTTTTATTTAATTGTTACACTCAATTAAATTACATATAAATTTCGAAATAGCGCACAAAAGAACTAGCAGGAGTCCTCCCTTAAACGTGTTTTTGAGAAGAAAGAGAAGCGCTCTGCGCCATTCTGCTACAAACATTTGAACTTGACCATCAAGCTGTAAAAACGAGCCCGGCGCGTTAAGCAACAACAAACTCAAACGCTGATTCTCTACGCCTGAAAAAACATATCTTAGTCATTTTTTTTCTATTTGTTCTTTAAAAATTACACACACGCATACATCAAAAAATAGTATTTAAATACTTAAATGTTAAATATATATTTAAATGATTACTGTTGCTAAATTACTAAATAGCCCTTTGCTAGAAATTTTGGACAAAATAAATATAACTGTTATTTAAAACCAGATCAAGCTATATTTTGGTGACATATTATTGCTTCACACTTATAAAAACACACCATCTTTAAAGATAAAATACATTTAAGACTTTTTTTAAAGCTGTTTTTAATACAAGCTAACATAAATATTAACTGCAATTTGACCTATTTTTAAATATCTGAACATTAGAATAATTTGTCCGTCTCAATTATTATTGAAACACAATTCTTAAAACATGACATATAGCTTGAATTCTGTAAAATATTTAAACTGTGCACTGCAATAGTTTAACATTTAAGGGAAATAAAGATAGTAAAATAAAAAATAAAAAACGTTAACATTCAGGACAGACGGGTATTGTGGCGACTGAGTCAGTGAATACAGAATTTTTGAGGAATAGAAAAAAAATAAATCAAGTCTAAAATTTTGTCTAATGTTTTCTACAAATAAAATACAAAAGTGTGTTTGTATAAAAATAAATCAAGTTGGGAAACCCAAAAGATCCATAAATTAGCAACAGTTGCAGCACTTCCTGATATTTTCCTCTGGTCACCACCAGAGGTTATCAGCCCCCTTTCTCATGTCTCAATCTGTCGGCGGCCTGCAACTTTGACGCCTTGGCGCGCAACTAAACACTAGATTTAAGCCGTTTTGTGAATAAAGTTTAATCTTTGGAAAGGCAACACGTGCGTAAAGTGTCACCATATTCACACATGCAGGTGAATAGATGCTTACATTTTTGGAGTTACAAAACAAGACTTTGTTAAAAGTTAATCAGGAACTATTGGATTACAAACATCCTCACCACTTAGAAAAGTAAAACATTACCCAAGCTGTCAGGAAGAGGCCGTTTGTTCTCTCCATCCCACACTATCAAATATTTGCACAAATTTGCATTATTTTAATTTGAAAATGTGCATCCTGACAGTAAAATATTGCAAAAAAGCGCACAAATGCGTGTTTTAAAAACATCAAATTGCATCCATTTATAGGTTTAATTTACATATATTTTAAATATTTGACATAAAGTTGTGCATCAACAATTACACAAAGTGGCAATTCGCTCCTTCGGCATTAAAACAGACAACAAACTAATTTCCTTTTGAGAGTTTTACAACAACACCAGCGCAAAAATGCATATGAAGCTTATTTTCCAGAGCACACCCTCAGAAGAAAATAATACAAACAGTCCTGACACTGCATATTATCTGTCACATTCCTGCGCGCTGGTTCTGTCTGTGCAGCGTTTATTTTGTGAGCCAAAAAGCCATAAAACAAAGTCCATGTCGGCCTGTCACCAAAGTAGGAAGAAAACGGTCATACCTTTAATTGTTATATTGCGGGCAACGTCGTGTTATATTTTCCTCTGGCTGTGTTCACAGTAAAGTTTCTTGCTGCAGATGAGTGCGGTTGGTGTGGGACGTCAAAGGTCCTACCTGTTCTGCGTGGGCAATAACACACACCTCGTGATGAGTGCATGAAACCATTGGTGCTTCCAGACCAGAACGCGCACTTTTGGGGCACTTCAGCAGAAAGAGAAGGGCCCAAATGTTAAGGCAAAGCTCTTGGAGATGGTCAGCAAAGCAGGTCAGAGGATATCGCTACACTTCCCCTTTTTATTAATTTATGGCATGCCATTAAGCCCGGCTGTCTAGACAGGGGGAAAACACCTTGTTTGCCTACAAACAACCCGAAAGCCTTGATGTCCAGCCCCCTATTTATTATTCACAATCTACTGTGATGTCAAGGTCAAAGTGACGGCATAGTCATGGTCAAGGGTAAATTGGGAGACCCAAGAAGTTTCCGTGGATCTCAAATGCAGGAGCCAGACAGACAAAAATCCCACGGCTCTTACACTAAAGAAAAACACCAAGAGACGCGAAGAAGACACACGAGAAGCGACAGAGTCCTTCCTGCCGAGACAGGCACGCGGGGAAATTAAAGCGAGAAGCCAAAACGCGCCAGTAATTAAAAAAATCAGCTCCTTTTTCATGGAATCAGACTCACCAGAGCAGCGTTTTGGTGAAATATTGCAATAAACTTTTCCCCCATAAACCTTAAGACTCGATTAGAAAGTCAAACTAATTCTAATTCACGTTTTTCCCAATTAAAAGAAAGATTTAAAGAGCTGAGCAAATATAAATATCTGCAGCTTTTGCGTCTCTCGTGGTGCGTGATAGTTTTTTCTCTCCACAAATTAGTCTATTTATTTTAATGCAATCCTTCAAAAATATATAATTATGATATTAGATTCTTTTCTCTGAAAATTATTCGCGGAACTGCACACAAACAAAACCCTACAGTTTTGCGCCACAACGCGCAATTACTGGTATTCTTTGTATTTTACGCAAAAAATGAAGAAAATTAAAATAGTTCGTATATTAATTAGGTTACAAACATTATTGTATTTTAAATATTCCAGGAAAACTTACCTTTATGCAGGACACGGCGCAAATAAGACGCACGGAAAAACAATCTGTTCTGACGCGCTTTTGGTTTGGAGAAAGAGAAACGATATTTAAACCACGGAGAATTCTTTCCAGCAACATTTTTATTTTCAAAGTGATCTAAATGAATCAGATCTTAGGATTGCAAAAAACGGTATGATTAAATGTTTAATGCACTCATTGTATTTATGCAGCCTCTTAATTTTGTCGATTTGAGCTTTTCCCCAACTAAACTCCTTTTGGTGCATATCTGAATTATCAAATCCAAATTCCGTCTAATATAAGTCAAAACGTTCCAAAATCCTCAATACAACATTTTCTTTTCTTTCTAACTAGAAATAGAAACTGTTACAAGATGAAAACTTTAAAGTTTGCGCATGCGTTAGGAGTAACATCCGCACGTCCTTCAGCATCCCCCCAAAAAACACAAAATAAACTTCCAAAAGCAGGTTGGCCAATCGATTTGGATGTTCCAGCATTTTCATAATCATCATTTATTTATGAAACACGTTTACCAGTACGGAAGTCAACAGCACAATACAGTTCACACACTGTTCCAAAGTAGAAATTACAGGCTTTGTTACAAGTGATCTGCTCCGATTCTACACTAACAAAGTCAGACCCAAAAAAAACGATTGTGCATTTATATGTAATACTCACTGACTTTAATGGTTTACAATCATTCCAGTTGCATGACAGAATCCTTCACTGGTAAAGGAAAACATACAGGTTTGTGATAGTTCATAATCGATAATATGAATTAAATAATGAAGGCATTGCACTATACAGATTAACAGCAGCCCCGTTTATCCCAGGCTGATTAGATCACATCCCATACAGAGGAAGCTTTCTTACAATTTCAATCTGATTCTTTTTTTTTAATCACTTTTTTCCTGCAGAGGTTTTCTCTGCAGCTGTTGTGGACAGTTATTCAGATCTGGAGTTCGACATGTCACATGTCCACGACAGCTTTTGTCCATACAGCGATTGCGTTTGCAAACAAATAAAGAAAAAGAGAAAAAACTGAAAAAATAAAAATAATAATAATAAAATAAAAGAAAGGAGCACTTTCCTCTGCTTTTCCTCGCGCCGATTGCAAGACTTGGAAATGTCATCAGTTCTTTTTAAGATTTGGCTTGATGAACAGAAAACACTGAAAGAGCACGCAATAACTTGTCTTTGAAATACAGATATCGTTTTAAATATTATATATTTATATATGTACATTCTTATAAAACAAAGATGTGAAGCGATTTGAACAATTTCACAGTTTTTAGAGCATTCTCTCTAAACTGGGAGCTGGGATCTTCGTTGACGTGGTCGAGAAAGTTGATGGAGCTTCAATGATTCAAACAAAGCGCTCGGCCAACATGTCAATGCAGAGGTATAGGTATGGCATGTTGTCTTGGAAGGTACGTTTGTGTGTGTCTGTGTGTGTGTGTGGATGAGGGAGTGAGCTCATCCCATCAAGTAGCGTGCATGTGACTGTTCTTGGATTTACTGACGAATTTCTTCTCCTTCACCCGCCGGTTTTGGAACCAGATGGTAACTTGACGCTCAGAGAGGTTGGTGGCAGCCGAGATGCGCCTCCGCTTGTCTTTGGTGATGAACTTGCTGGCTGCGTACTCTTTCTCCAGCTCCTTGAGTTGAATCTTGGTGTAAGGGACGCGTTTTTTGCGCCCGCGACGGTAACTGCTGACTTCTGGCTGCAGGGGGACGACATCTAGAAAAAACAAACAAAAAAATCGAGGAGATCATGGTGCTGCTGTTGAAAATATAAATTTATAACGAGAAAAAAAACATTAAATCAGTTTTCACATGATTAATTTTAAAGCTTCTCTGATGTTCTTTGTTTGTGAGAATGTGACGTTCTTTAATAATTTTGGTGATGCGAAAAATACCCCCTGATAGTTTTGACATTTTTAACCCAATAGGTTGCAGCAACTATGGAGTTGGACATAGTTTGTGGCGTCATATGTATATTATTCTGCAGCAATATTAGTACTTTTGTCTAATTAGCATCTATCCACATGTTTCTGTATTGAGGTTGGTGCGTAAAGTGCGCAAAAGCCTCAAGAATTAGACCCTGCATACCAGCCGATTTAAGCACAACTCTTTACATGGGTATCCATGCTACATTTTAGAATATAAATGATCCAAATGTGACGTGTATTGGTCCAATTTTTATTTTTTCATTAAATATACTCACACTTGGATCCGTTTCTGTTCAGGCCTGACTGTATTCATCCGCCAAAAGCTTACAGTGCACGTTTTTCAATGTTGCGTTAGCTGTGCCTTTATTTCATTAATTTCTGCGTGATAGAAGATCAACACACAGTTCGTGCCACTAAGGAAACGTAAACAGCGCGCGGTTGTGGGTTTGCGCACGTGCGCACTATTTGACTGCGCTCCCATGCTTGCGTGGCTTGCTCTCGGCATTTGCTATATAAAAATATGGGAGGAGGGGGGTTTGGAGGCACAAGGGGGATCCCCACCTGAAAAAACAAATCTTCAAATTTTAGAAAGATAAAAAAAATCTCACGAGAAATGAATCTGTTTTCTACGTTTCCTGCTCTGTTTTCTCGCCAAGATACTACAAAAAAAGCGCACGGAATGCATGCAAAATTCCATCTATTATGACAGCGGTGTCTGCATGTGATGTTAATGTTGTGAATGAATCCGGACACACAAAATATGAATTGTGGTGCACTGATTTATTACCACAAACCAAAGACAGTGAGCTGCTTCACTAGTTGACATACAAGAAGCATCCTGTGACGTTCTTTTTAATTCAGCATGAAACTGATTTAATTATACAAGTTAACATTTTTTGTCCTGGAAAAGGTCCACACACTTACTTACAAATGCAGTTTCCTCCTTAACTTAGTTTTATATTTCAATAAATACATTTGTGTGAATTCTGGAAATATGGATTTGATCAAAAACACGTGTGAGTATTAACAAAAGGATGATCAATTATGAAGAAGAAAGTTTATTTACTTTTATGACAGAGAATGCAGAAAATATTCCTGACTGTACGACAGTTAAGTCTGAAGGAAACTTCAGTGCACACACACTCTCACACGCCCACTCACACACACACACAAATACATACACACTCATAGAAAAAATGATCAATAATATCTAAGAATGTCAATTAGAATAAAAAATAATGGCAATTATAACAGATCAAATGCTGCATATTGTTTTGTAGTGTTAATTTGTAACAAAATCCCACTGGACTATCTGTAGCTGATTGTTTATGTCAAGAAAGAATATTCTTCCTACCTGGAAAAGGTGATTTCCAGAGATGAGAGGATTGTGTTTGCTCTTTGGAGCAGTACACCTGTCCGTCCCAGCCATTGGATAGAGCCCAGTGCTGGTATCCTTCCATGGGAATCAAGGCGTCGTGTCGCGGTTCAGGATGGGCGCTGATACTGGGCACCACCGACACGTCCAGATATCCGGGAACTGCCTGATAGGAGCTGGCGAAACTCGGATAGAAAGCAAACTCCTTGGCCCTGGAGGACAGTTCTTCCGAGGGCAGAGCAGTGCTGGGTTCGGCGTATTTCTCTGCGGGGTGGTACGAGCAGGGCTTCTGCTGCAAGTTCACGTTGTGCGAGTGAGACAGCCTACAGCCGTAATATGGATTTCCAAACGGATAACCGTAACTCAGAGATGCGCTGGAGGACGTTTGCGGAGCGGGACACTGCCGGCCGGTGTCTGGAGAGGAAATATCCGAGTAGACGGAGCCCTGGTGGGTCGCTATGGAGCCAGAATGTCGTCCCAGCGCAGGGTGCGACATCAGGTCCCTGCAGTGGGTCGCAGGGCAATTACCGCTCAGTCCCTCCATTGTTTGGCTTTTATTCTGGCTGTTTTCATTCGGGCTTTTTTCGTAAACGTACATCAAGGTGTCCGCCCAGCGTGGATGCAGAACCAGCGAAGTCGTCATATCACGGGCTGCCGATGCTTTTTAAAAGTCGACTACTCCAAGACGGACACCTCATTTCCAACTACATTTCACACCGAGCGCATGCGCACACCAGGCCCCACTGTGTCCACTTCATTAAGACTCTGGCACGTGATACGCTAACAAGTCCTGCGAGATTGGGCTCGTGAGCAGGGGCAGAGCAGCCCTTTAAAGACCCAACGCCTCACATGTCAGCGCGCTCCCCTGCAGAACACCTAGACTCTCCATTGGTCTAAATCCTAGAGACCCACACCCTTAAAGGGGAGTTTGGATGCGTTTAGTGTCGGGCAAACGAAAACAATCTGCGAAAATTTGTCGACTATACTGGAGCTGCAGGAGGAAAGAGCAGCCTTTGACACATGTCACAGTTGGTTCAAAATAAGAACTCAACAAATGCATTCAAATTAATATATTTGTATCATTATTATTATTATTTTGGTTCCTTCCACCGCTCTGCTGTCATGCGTCTTTGCGCAAACTCTTGCATATTTGTGCGCAAGTGTAGTTGCAAGAGTGGTAGAACTAAACGCGCCTTTGTCCATGTTTAGTATGAATAATTCCGTCAGTTTATGAAAACGATTGTGAAATAGGGCGAAAAAATAGACTTTTGGCAACAATAATTTGACAAATAGGCCTATTGGTTTATTTATCTCTATCTATGATCCAAATTCTAAACTATGTATGTCATTAAATGTCACATAGTAACATAAAAATATCTATTTTTTAAAATATAGTTTTAGTTTGTTCTTTTCCAACTGAAAAGCTGCGCTTGTTCACTTGTGGCGCTCACATCTTTTAACACTGAGGATTAAAGTAAATACTAAAATACTCCAACATGACCACTTCCTAATATGCTCAAATAAGAAAGATGCTGTGGCATGTCTGCGTGTTTAAGCGTGTGTGTGCGTGTGTGTGATTCAGAAGATTAGAAAGAGCAAAGCTGAGCGTGTTTGATGAGTGTGGATGCACCGCGGCTGCACGAGTCACGAAACAACAGGCAAACTTTCCCAGGTAGGACGCAGTCATGCAGTGCGCAATTTGGGTTTTACGCATGGCTCAAAAGACAAGATAATCCTGATTGGAATTTGGTTATATTAATAAAAAAATAAGCATTTTTCTGTCAATAAAGAAAAATATACATATTTTTGTGAATTAGTGCATTAATTATATATTTTTTGCAGCAGAAATAAGAAAATTTAAATTAATTAGGAATCATATGACGATATTTAACTCTGCTCTCCATTCAGTCCCTCCTGACGCTCCCAGGTGAAAGGAAGAACAAGGGGCCGCTGTGTGCACACTCCACTTCTTGTTTAATTAGAGCCCTCGCTTGAAATGCAGACGAGCTTCTCCACAGACGTCTCTCGGCTTTTTACGGACATTTCTTTGTTTTACATTGTCACCTGCTTCCGCATTTTTGAGTCTTTTTTTGTCTAACTGATCATTTCATTATGTCTTAGCGTCTAAATATTCAGGTGGGACTCTCCCTCCAGAAAGTCTGCTTTCTTAGATACATTTCCAGTGAGTCACCCATAAAGCAGGCCACAAGCTGCCCTCCTTAAACGCACCGCTGTGTAGTAACAGTTTTCCACTCCTGACTTGCCTTTAAGAATACATTTTCGTACTTGGAACCAGCTCTGAGGAAGCTGGGCTCTGTCGCTCCTGCAGCAGAGACCATAGTTCTTTTGTCTAAAGGGAACGAAGCGTCCATCCAAATGGCAGCTGCACGGAAGTCCAAGGTCAAGGTAAAAAAACGCAGACAAACAGGGTCGTAATGAGAGTCTAGACAGACAAGGATGAACTTCACACTAGAGTATACATGCAAACTGGGTGTAATTCAGAGCCCCGTTCTACTGAAAAATGCTTCCAAGAGCGAGTGAAAAATATTCTATTTAGTCTTCTTTTCTAATAAAAAAAAGAAAAACGAAATTGGATTGGTGGAAACTTCGAAAATGTAAATGTCGGTGTACGTGAGGATCTGCACTGCTTTCTTTAGTTTTAAAATCAGTGTTTGAACTAATGTTGCCCTTTTTATTACTTTTAGTAAATATTCCAAAATTGTCAAACTGGACAAAAAGTCCGCAGTGAAAATGTTCACAAATTAATGCCAGTAAAAGTCTTTTCAACTTTGTCTAATAATATCCCACATTTTTCTTAGTTTTCAATTATGTTAATAGATTAAATTTAAAATAAGAATCATAAATTGCACAAGAGTTACCCATGCAATTAAAGCTTAATATTTAGTATTTTATAATAACTTTGCCAAACTCTACTACATGCTTTAGACATTTTAGAACGATCAATTATTGTTAAGCATAATGAAATAATGTATTTTGATAATATTTTAATGACAAAAACTCTATTAATATGATTCCCTGAAAAGGTCTTAAAACCTTTTTTCCATTTTTCCAAAAACAGATTATCTGATGCACTTAAATGGATTATTACAATGTCATAGTCCAGAGAATTTTTTATTTAAATGTTCTACAACTGACCAACATCTGCACAAAGCTGATGAGCGCCAATGCTTCCTCATCCCCAAAAATTAAAATTACACATTTTCCAAATTTACATCATTCTTTTTTATCTTTTATTTATTTATTTCAGAAAACAAGATCAAACAAATGGACGGACTTTTTTATGGAATATAATTTTGCATGAGTCCCAAAGAGAGGAAATTAGAACAATAAAAGAGAGGTCCAGCTACGAAAAAAAAAAAATAGGTGAAACGTGGCTGCAAGCGCACGTGCAGACTAGATATTTGATTCTTTTGTCATAAATATTTTTTCTTACAAATTCAAAAAGCAATTTAAACGTGATCTATTTTGAGTCATTGTAGTTTTTTTCCATTTTAATTCTGAAAGGCCAACTGAACTGAAACAATACAAACAAGGAGTGCACGTTTTATTTTATTTTTTATTTAAAGTTTCATTTTTCTTCTTTCTTGAAAATGAGGTTTATAACCCGATGACCGTTTTGTCTTTGCCGCAGTTAGACCTTCTTTAAATAAATGAATAAAAGCTTTCATGGAAGCAACAATCAGAGGTGGGTCCTGTGGAGCAGCCATGGTGGTTTGCTGTAAATGACATCCAGACATCATGTCCTTCCAGACAGACCCATAGACGGGGAGAGAGCCTGTCTGATGCAGAGTTGTGCTGGGGGAGGGGAGCGCGCGCATACCCATACGGTAGTTGCTTATACCTGCACCTTATAATAAAACTGAGAGCATGACAGAGACAATGTTCCAAGCAGATTGCGCAGCTATACGACGCGTCTTTTTATTTTTATTTATTTATTTTTTTTACTGCAATTCAAATTCTGTTGCACCACATTCGGCCCAAGTCTCATTCAAACAACCCTGACAAAGCAGGTGACACTGTTACAGACTGTGCTGCGGAAGAGTCATCTTAAAGCGCAGATTTCCCGGGGGATCTGGGTGATGTTCCGATATTATCTTTCCGATGTGAAAGCAGAAACAGATTTCAGAGCATGAAACAACCGAGAAGGCGATGCAGCCATCCAAACATTTGACATATTGCAGGTAACATCTGCGTCATATACGTGCAGAAATCTGGTTTGAGTTTATGAGATTTTGCAGAGATAGAATTGTAGTTGTTAGTAAAACTACAACTGTTTTTCTGACCCATAAACAACAACAACTAAAATATCTGCGGTATATAATTATCTAGGTCAAGAAAAAAAAGCATAATTTGCATTGACTTTGGGCATACATTGAGGTAAATGTCAATCTGGACTGCACATCAGTCGGGATTGTGCGCACTGAGTCTAACTAGGACCGTTACCCGCCCATTCTGCGTTATAACTGGTGCTTAAAACATTCTTTAGCTTTCCCTGGTTTTAAATCACCAAAATTTTAACTTTTCATTTGACATCACTTTCAAAAAGTGGGGGTGTCTCAGTTTGCCTTGTGCGTGCGTGCATGTGCTTGCTCACGTCTGTGTGCGTAAAAAGAGGCGGGCTGATGTTCTGAAGGCAAAACAGCAAAGCGGTCGAATTCTGATAACACTTTTCTCATAGTTCAGCATATTTTATGACAAAAATGTTACTGATCACAAACACCAAAAGCTTTATAAAGCTCCGTAAAGATATTTAGAAATAATACAAATAATTTCCTTTTGGACAAATCCTAATTGCTGGTCGGGAAAAGGCTTCATGAGGACTGCAGTCCGTGCGTGACAAACACGAGCTGGGCATCAAGATCCAAGAGCTCACATTACGCGCTCGTGCTGTCCAAAATCAGCATACATCACAAAACTGCACTGGGCTTTATTTTGTGTGTGTGGCTGTGAGAGACATTTCAGAGTTCTATTGGGCTCAAAATCTTTGTCAAACGAGAAATAAAATGACTTGAAACTAAAACTGTGGAGTTTGTGCTGCAGGTTTGAGACCCACTCGACTCCAGCATTTGGCCAAAGGTGTGTTCACCTCAAACATTTAAACATCTTCCCGTTTTTCCAACCAAATTAACACGTTAATTCAGCTCACTTTGAACATAGTGTCTGAAAATCCCATTTCTGTTCTTGTCCGATGGCCCCAGCAGTTATCAGTGGTAATCTTTTAACGCCTGAACATGCTATGCGTCTATTTAAAAAGATAAGAATGTGTACCTCATATAACGCACAGCACTTAAGCATCATTTACTTTGAATTTGAGTCCTTTAACCGCACCCAGAAGCAGATCGACTCCTTAGAGGATGGCTGTGGCTGAACCCGCAAAATAAAACTGGGCCGCCGCACAGCCGCGCCCACGGCGCACGAGGACAGAACCGCTGCAAGACCAGAGGAGATTGACAAAAACATCACGGCCTTTGCATCCTTCTTATCCAAACGAGGAACAACTTTCACCAAAACACCAAACGCACTGAGGAAGTGCAGCTGGAATTAAGAAGGGTTGTGGACACCTAAGGTAAAAATTGTATATTTCCCTGAAAAAAAATGAAAGTTTAAAAAAAATATGTAACATTAAGTGAAATTATGAAACATACATTTATTCTCAAGCTTAAAAAATAGACACACACCCCTTGCGATTACATGTATTATATTTTCTGGCATCCCTACACGCATATCAACAAACTTGTATTTAAATGAAACATAAATTATGTCAAAAATCTTCTTTAGTCAGCATATTGACATAATGCAAATAGAGTGAAGTTCTTCTCTTTTCTCATGACACATCAACGTTAAATAGTGCAGGTCTGGACCTGCGTGTTGTGTGCGCGCAGATGCCGGCATTAAAATATTGCTCGTTTTGTGTATGAGTAGATAGCAGCTTGGAAATGTTACACAAAACTTTCGCAACTTCCCCTGTTGTGTTCTGTGGCGTACAGCTGGGAAAAGAGACAAAATAAATCCATTTCACGTCTCGTCGGAAGTCCAAGTTCAAGTTAAGAGAGGCGGTCACTCCATCCGCCCAGACAGCAAAACAAAAGACACACAGACTGACCATGAATCACCTCATGGTCTCCGAGAAGACAGGCCTTCCTTCAGGCGCGCGGATGCCGTTTGATTCTTTTCTGCATTTCAAAACTTGGAGTTAAAAAATACATTTGATTGAATGCTTAATTTCCCCCTAATATTTATACATTTTAATACCTGAGATAATAAGAACTGATTTTGAAGGTTATTTGGCCACCTGACACAAACTGTTAGTAATCAATACCTTTAAAAATAATTCTAAATCTGGACCCTGGCCTAGCAGACCAGTTTGTGCACATAAACTACAAGGCGATTGTTTAAAAATAGATAAATAACTGATTCAAATCAGTGGCTGATATTGATCTGACGGTAAAAGTGAGGATATGCAACAAGAAGGAGCCTGCAGGCGATCTGTGCACCGCAAAACCCCAAACCAGCTTCAACAGCTTTTTCTTAATAAACTTCTTCCACAGCTCGCTCATTTTTCTTCCTTCCCGACTTTTCTTTCCTTCCAACAGTTTTAATTCAATGTGATCTTTTGTTCCCTCACATGAATGAACATAAATACATTTAACATAAATCGCCTCATTTAGATTTTTTGATGACAGAGCATCTTGTTTCCTGCATCTATTTTTATTTCTCTACACAAGGCTGTAATATTATTTTTTTCACAAAATATTTTTATCAGCAATATTATATCACACATAAGAGCTAAAAGTAATGACTTGATGAAGCCAAAGTTATTTATTGAATTAAAATGTGAGATAAAATACCCTTCAAACACTTTTTCACTGTACTTACCAGCAAACATGAGTGAAGAAGCTCAAATGTAATTTTATTAAATCTGGAGTGCTGTAGGACCCGAACACCTGCTTGTTGCTGGACAGTTGATATAAAAATCTGGGAATGAAATCAAACCCGGGGAGCTTTACTGCATCAGAAGAGTAAGGGAGGAAAAAACGGCCTAAACTGTTGATATTTTAAGGTTTTTGTTACAAACTCAACAGACGCACATACGACGCAGCTGCTCAAGAAAGACTGTTTATCCAGCAGAAAAAAAGTCCAAATGGACATTTTGCACTGACACTGAAAGACTGTCTTTGTCTTCACGTGTTCATGAACGCATGCGCTCTCAGAGTGAGCAACATTTTCTGAGCCAAAAGGTTCAAAAACAGGATGGTTCAACCTTTGGAACATTTGGACCGAACAAACCCAAACAGCCCTTTTCTGTATCGGATGGGAAAAGAAAAAGGATACGTTTTTGACGTGTTAAATTCAGTCACAAAAGTACTTATTTATTAAATTAACAAATTTATTTCATTGTTTTGTGATCTTTACAAATGAGACAGAGCTGAAAACTTTTAAATAACTGATCAAGAAGTCGCTCCTTTAGGTTAAAATTCTTTTGTAACAAGCCGTGGTGTGTTTGCATTACGCGCGCACCGCGCCTGGCAAACAAAGACGTCACCCGGGTTTAATTAAACTAAATAACGAGAGTTTCTCATTGGAAAAGTACTGAAATGATTACGTTTCAGTTGGCAGAAAGATATAGGTCAGCTGACTCCATAATGCACAGAAGGAGCATGAAGGAGCTTCCATCCAAGATTCATTTTCCAAGATTTTTGAAGTTACGTGCTGCTAAATTTTAATCTCTGTTTGAGGTTTTCACAAAATGTTGAAGAAAATACCCCAAATTAATTCTCCAATATGTGATCAAACAGATTTTAAAAAGACTACCCAGAACAAAAATGTACACAAATTAATGAAGTTTTCTCTGCTGTCATGCATACCTTTAACAATAAATCATTATGATTTGACTATTGTAAGTAAGAATACATTTTTTAAAATCATCAATGCCTGGTCATCCACTGAACTCAACCATACTTCATGATGAATAGACAAAATAGATTTAGAAGCTGATTGGATGAAAGGATTGGTAAATGGTGTCTCATTTCGTAACGTTTCATTCGCATCATTCCAACTCTTTTTTTGCTTTTAAAGACTTTGCAAATACAGAATCACATGTTGTCACTTTTGTTTTAAGCTTTTTAGAGACCTTTTTTTTCAAAAATCAATAATTCTCTTAACAAATGGATGTGTTGGCTGCTTTTGAGTTTGCCATCAGGCCGCGGCTCTGCAAATTTCTTTTCATTCCTTCTTTTTCATCATCGATTTTTACCCAGTCGGCCCTCACAGATGGGGATGGATCGATACAGGAATTGTGCAAATTAATTTAGGGTTAAAGAAAACCTGCGTTGGTTCATTCGTTTGCGTGCACTGCAAACATTATGAGCAAGGCGAAGTTCAAGTTCAAAGTCCCTGCTTTCAGACTGAGTGGGATGTGCTCAGAAAAACGCAACTCACCCACTAAAACCCTCTTATAAACCTAAAAAAAAGCAAACGTCCGCATAGGCGAGGCCCAAACCCTATTGTGCAGAAAAAAACATCTGAAAGTGCGAATCGGTCCATTTATTTGAATAAAAAAAGGAAAAGAAACAAAACTAAAAACACGCTTTGCCGCATTTCTTTTAAGGATTTGGTTAATTTCTGGTAAACATGTATTTTATTCTAAAAAATCTAAAGCGCCTGGTCTATTAAACGTCAACTTTCGCAGGAAAATATTCTTTAATCGAGCAAATATTGTTTATAAACGACTCAAACTCTACAAGTTTCAGCCTTTAAATACGGTTAGGTTAGCTTTACAGTATAACTTTTTTTTCTAAACAGCCGATTAAGTATTTATAAATCAACGGTTGGTCTACAACATCGTTTTGATAAATTTCAAACATGTGAAGACGACAAATTGACGTATTTCATCTTATTTAAATCTCAAGATGATCACCCGTTTTCAAATTTATTTTTGAAGTTGAAATAATCCCGTGCGTAAAATTGAGTTGTTTGAACGTGGAAGAACCACAATAGTATTGTAGGGGCCAAATCCGTCGATGGAAACCGTTTTTTACGCACGTTCAACCCTTATTTTAATTTTAAAACTTCTCATCCTTTTAGTGCTCAGCTTTAGTAACTCCTCTGCCCACATGATTCATGCATGGGAGTAAGCGCTCTGAGAAAAGGACAATATGCGTAAATTAACGCAAAATCAGGACATCAAATCTTCTCTTTTCAACAATGGCATAAAAACAGACCGAATCCTTTAAAAAATATTTTGCTGATTGAAAAAAATATTTTTGTGATAAAAAATGATATGACGCAAACATCGTCTCTATGTTGGCAATCCATATGAAAAAAAAATATTATCCACGCATCATTAAGTGAGCATGAAAGATTTACTGAGCTCATAAGTTATTTGAGCCCATTATTGTTTTCAAACATTATTTTACACATTTTTTTCACATATTTCTAAAAGTTCAATTTGTAAAAAATCTCTCCCATCGTTTTATAAGCCCACACTGAAAACACAGAACGTCAAACAAAACAGCAAAGAAACAGAATCTAAAGCAAAACTAGGAGCATTTATTCAGACAGAAAGGTTTGATACACCCACACTTGAAATAGAGTAACATAATTAAACATAATGAAGACAGAGAACTTCTGAAGAGAAGGGAGATAAACTGTTCTAATAAATTATCTCGTTTTCACAGCAAATCCTGGTGGTCCAGGACCTCTCCTCTGACACAGATCCCAAGTAAATGACGCTTGCTTTTACTGTTGTGAAATCTGGAAAACAATCCACAGCCAAGACTTTGCTCAAGGTCAGAATGAACGCAAAACATCAATATTGTATTTGGCTTAATCAGCTAAGAATCTTGAAGCATTTGTTCCAATAGCCTTTAGCAATGTGTGAAAACCGTACATATTTATCTTTAAAAGCTTAAAAAAAAGAAAAAAAAGAAAGAAAGACAGGCTAGTTAGTTTGTTGCAGAAACCATAGTTTTAGGCCAAGAGTGCTGTCTCCAAAGCCAGAGCCTTTTAGTCTATTTTCAGACTAGCGTTTTTACAAGTGGAGAAGTCCAGCTTATCTTATGGAAGAAGAAAGCAGCCTTTGTTCCAGTGTCCTCTCTGTCTGCAATGAATTTATTGGTTTGATTTTTTTTTTTGCTAAAATAATCTTTTATGTCCAAAGAAAGAAAGTTTGGCAAGATCAGATTTTTGCATCACTATAAATCTAAACAACAGCTTATTTCTTAAAGAAAAAAATAATTATAATACAAAAAATATATAATAATAGAAACTTTGGTATAAAAACATATAGCAACATTAATTGATGAAGTTCGCTTTTCATTTTAGAAATCTTTAAGTATTTGGCATTTATTTTTCAAAACATTTTTGTTCAATCTTTAGTAACATATCGCTAGTTTTTTTTAAATGAATTTTGGCACAATTTCTGTTATAATCAGATGATTAAGTTAAGATATAAACATTTGATTCCACTAACGTTGTTTGAATATGATTGATCAAGTATCACGTAGAAGATGAATCATGTTGATCTGATGAATAAGAGTTTCATCCACACTGTCCATCCAAGGATTTTCATCAGCTACACCTGACCTCATAAGCTCAGATGCTGCCAGTTTATCACCTCCATGTTTAGATTGATTCACTCAAGGTTGAGTCGAGTTATTTAGTTTAACTACGAGCATGTCAGCATGAAAAACTTATGAATATGTGAGCATATCTCAAGTTATTATTTCAATTTCATGTTTTAAAAGGAGCAACACTAAAGTTTCAAGTTGTTTTATTTTTACACTAAAAATAGATTTGAGTTTATTTGTTCTAGAACCAGTTTTTTATTTTCTCCTTCTGTGTCAGATCTTTTTTGCACAACATACTTTCACAATTTATCTTGTTTTCAGGGTTCAAAGAAAAAAATCTCAATAGATTTTTTTTTTATTTACAAAATATTATTTTTACCCACTGAAAGTATGTATGGGTGTGTGATTCTGCAACAGCCTGGCGACCAGTCCTAGGCCGGTTAAGAAAATGGATGGATGGACAGATGGAAGCACAGACATATTTTTACCTTTTATGATAGACAATACTCAAAAAACAGTCCAAACTTTCGTTTCCTATTCTACTTTCTAAAGAATCGTCTTTTCTACAGTCTACTGGGTTTATGTTGTGGTTACTGATATATCCATCAGCCATACTGTCTACATATTTTTTTAAAGTCCATTTAATTTTGAAATATTCAAACTTTTTGACTTAAACAAATGATCAACACTTATTGGCAAGTTGGATCAGACAGATCTGGTGGACCTAAACATTAATCACCAAAGTTATTTGAACATTTCAGTGAAAATTTTAGCTAGATATAATCTGTGCCATGCCCATATTGACAACATGGGTGATCAATGCTGCAACCCAGTCCTGGAAAGGCCCTTAAGCTGAAGGAGTCCCACAGGGTCCAGTTGTGAGATTGTGGAAACAGCTGACAGGTTCCATCCAGAGGACCACGTACAGGCTGCAGCCTTTCTGTCACTGAAGCGCTCAAGTGTTTGAAGAGTTTATGGTAAATGACTTCCAAATGGCTCAGAGAAAATACTGACAGACAGAGACTTCAGATGGACAACAGTGATTCACCCACACTGTTTCAATCTTACCAAGAAGAGTGTTTAGATTCAGAACAGAGTTGTCCACTACCAGGGCTCAGGCTTCTTCTCTGGAGCAGTGCTCGAGGTGTGAAGGAGGTCCTTCCCAATGTCCCAAAGGCTCTTTACCCTGTAGGACCTTTTTAGAAGGATTTTCAGGACTTCTAAACCCAGTTCTAGTCCTCAAGAGGTCACAGGAGTTTGTGTAATTTGTCCACATACACTTGTAGAAGACATCTGACTGTCCGTCTGGATCCGTCTTAGGTTTAGTCTGGGAGTTTGGGGTCCCTGACCTGCTGGTGAGGCTCTGTAAGACCATTAAACAAAGCATGTTTTCCTGTTAACAGAACAACGTTTGATTGTTGTTATCAGGGTTTCTCTCACTGAATCACTGGAAAACTCAAATGAGCAAATAGAATAAGCATTAAAAACAGCTTTGTGGTCTATAGTATTGACTTTGTTTCCAAGGACTGTTTCCTTAGTGATGTCCTATCAAAACAAACAAACAAAAAAAAAAAATAGGACGCAGGGACCGGTTGTTCAAATACTGACCATCGAGAGATGGATTGGGAGATTATAATTCCCTGCTCAGTGGTGACTCCTATTTACCATTCCATCAGTTTGTGCCAAATGAAAAAAAAAATCCCCAAATTTTCTCTGCGCTGCAAAAGATGGAAAGGTATAATTTGAGGGTCATAGATTTCTGTACATGTTTTGGCTGATCCCGCTGGTTTCATTGAGCCCTGACCTCACTGGAACAGCCTGCTGCTGAAGCTGCCCAGAGGAGAGTAAGGGCTGAAAATCACTTTGAGTTGGAAATGAGTTATTACTCTAGACGGGGTAGTCAAAGGATCATGGACTTTGCTAATGAACAAGCTAAGGAAAGACATTGGAGCCAATGGGTTGAAAGGTGCTGCATCTGTCATAATGTAGGCTCAATGTTGGTTTATAGTGAGCAAGAATATGTTTTAAGAGTAGGACTGCAGAAAAATGTCAAACACACAATTAAATTTAGGGCAATGGAAATAGATATGATTGCAGAAGAAGCAAATAAACAAGATTGTACAGCAAAAATAAAAATATCTAAATGCCAGCCCAACTTTAATAAAGAAGATTATTTGTAACGTTATAGCAGTAAACAAGACAAAAACGCCTTATAGGGGAAAAAAGTTTATTCAGAATCTCCGTAATTAAAGCAGAGTAAGTAGAACAGATGTCTCAACAGATGTCTCAATACTGTCTAATATTGAGCAATTAAGTCAACTTTCTGACTGCAAGGAGCAAATAACTGAAACACAGTTATCAGCATGATACTGGAACAAATAAAACAGTGAACACTAAAAAAAAAAAAAAAAAT
>NC_050518.1:8888889-8890451 GCF_002922805.2 Oryzias melastigma | reverse complement strand
GTGCAAATTTATAGCTTCAAGTTAGCATTAGCGGCACAAAAATAACAACAAGCAATGTTGGATTAATCCAACCGTAGAGTTTGGTTTTGAGCCAGAGGCCAGCTCAGATGAGGACAGTGAATATCTACATAAATCTAGTACAAGCAGATGCAGCAAAATGGTGCACGTGGAGTGGAGAAGAGACTTTGGCACCCCCATTTCAGCAACTGTCATTTGTCTGAGCTTTTTCAAGCATTAAGTAGTCTGATCCAACACTATTTTAATTAAGAAATACTCAGAAAACATGTTTTAATTGTAAAATATTTTATATATGCCATCTACCTATTAGAAAAATGCCACAAGAACATATTGAAAACATCATTATTTTTTTATTGGAGTGTGTTTTTAAAGAGGAAGACTCAGTTATTGTTACCCAGGTTTAGGCTAAGTGTGGTTAAATAGGGATTTGATGGAAATACAAGTCCCTATTCTGGTTTGCAAGTGCTAATGAACGCTAAAGGAAGAGCAGAAAAGATGTTCCCCTCCAATTATCTTTTAATCTGTTGTAAGTCTTCCCAGTGATCTTTTAAGTATGATTATGCCATTTTTAGGCAACATTTAAAAATAAAACAGTAACAGGACTGTTGGCAGGGAGTAAGTTTCCTTCCTTTCCCATCATCCCTTTGTTACAGTAGGCGTGTTTGAGATCACCCAGGTGGACGCAGTGCTGTGCAGATTGCCTGGTGTGTTGTCGTCACATGTCAACATAAAAATACTGTGAGAAATGGGCAGGTGCAAGGCACCTATATATGTGGGTGCAGCTGGAGTCTTTGGCACTGCGCTGACTGCGAGCCACCTAGATGACTACAAAACAATGCATTGTGGGGAAACGGTGTCCTGACAGTTCTTGTAGTTCAAAGTGACGCGGATCAGAAACGGCTGGCGCTCTAAAAAGGAAATATGTGTATTTTGTAACTCTTTCTGAAAGTAGTGCATCCCTCATGTAAAAGTAAACAAGATTTCTCTTTAGACAAATGGTTATGGTAATTTAAATCAACATCACTCAGAATATTTATCAGCGGGATGGGATTATATAAATTCGCTTCCCCCCACTCCCTGTCAAGTAATCTACTTGTGATTCAATGTGATGTTATTTTTTTATTTTTTCATGTATTATTCCTGATTGCTTGAAATAAACCATTTCCTTCATTCATTAATTTATTAGAAATTATTTTACTTGAAATTGTTTATTATTTATTTTTTCTACTTGTAATCATTGTGCTTTTAATGCTAAACATCTGACAAACATGCAACAAAAATAACTCAAAAGTACAGGAATCACAAACTATCAATGCTTATGTATTTATTGTTGTCTTTGCAAGTTAACAAGTTTTCTCTGGGACAGTGCCCCTTAAATTAGCCCTGGGGCTATTTTTCCTCCGATGTCTCCAGACATGTTAAAACTGTCAAGCTACAAAGCTAAGAATATATAATGAAATACAAATGTGAGACAGTCAATTAAATTATAATTGATAAAAAATACATACATTACAAAACATAAAAATGTATACAAAAGACATCAT
>NC_050518.1:8883408-8888806 GCF_002922805.2 Oryzias melastigma | reverse complement strand
AAAAAAAAAAAAAAAAGTACAGGGCACATAGGTAGCCAACACAAAATAGCAATGTCATAGAACGTTTGAGGAGCTGTGCAGCAAAAATGTTCATGCACATTTATTTCATCAGCCATGCTGAGTGACAGCAGGTAGCAAATACCTGTACTGTACAGGTATTTGCTACCTGCTGTCACTCTTGCGTATTGTACAGCCTGTACAGAGTAAAGTTAGGATGTAAATGAGATTCAAGTGTATCATATAGATTTTACTTTTTACACTCTCCCCTAAAAATCTTGTAGACTTCAAAAAGGCGCTGTAGGTTTTCAGAATTTTCGCCTGCAGACAACCTGTTGCTAGCCGTAAGGGCATTTGTGACTAATGCTTTACAAACGTCTAGAGAGTGTGGCGTAAGGGGCACCTCATGATGTCACTCGCACCTTATGAGTATGTGCAACTCACATTAGTCTTACGGGTACTTCACGAAACATTCCATCTTCAACAAGCCTCAAGGGAAGTGCAAGACATACCTTGACTCTCCTTAAGATTTCTGTTCATAGTCAGTGTCACTTAAATGAACATAAAAGAATCAATTTTAAAACCCTTAAAACATCGTACAAAAGAATAAAAATCCATGCAAAACTTTAGGAAAAAAGATTAAAAGACTCTGCTAATGATATCTCCCTTGAACCCGATGCTCATCTCTGTGACCCTTAACAGTGATTAAAAGTAAGTAAATTAGGATAAATGAACATACAGAATTGGGAGATACTTTAGCAAAAGTGAAGCACCGTAGTGCACTAATTATAGGTACAAAATTAGGTTTCATAACAACTAGCTGCCTCTGAACTTGTGATTTTCGTCATTTCTTAAGTTGGGTAGTGATGTTAGCATGTTAACAAGTAGTTAGCATGTTGTTCCAACATTGTGCCAGGTAAGCTACCACACATGGAATAGAGAAGGCACCATCTGTTACCTTGTGGTTGTTTTAGTTTGTTATGAGGCGTGTTCGTCATGCTACATTTTGGCACCAGTAAGACATAGCATTGCAGCTCTCCTAAAAGTCTAATTTGCTGTGATATGGATTTTTGCTTCGGAGCTTGTTTGCTGAGCTGATGTTTGGCAAGCATGTTTTCCAATCCATCATTTTTGTTTTGTCGTCGTAAAGCGTCCAGCTGTCAAGCTATTGCCATTGTAAACAGTGATACACTTACCGTGAGGCACCTAAATGACTTGTTGTCATAGAGACGGCTGCGGCTTCACTGGTTTTTGTCACTCCCGGCACTGAGTGCCATGTGAATGGCAATGTCAGTCCTAGCTGAATTATCTGAATAATAGCTTTTTGGTGGTGCAGTGAGAGATTGGTTTTATGGCTTTTGATGATAAAGAAATGTAATTTTCTGTCTTTCCTGGGACTCCCTGTCTGCCCAAACGGGTAATTTTGTGGTTATTACAAGAGTTAAGTAGATATTAAATTATTAATTAAGCAAAAAATGTCATTCTATATCAATCAACCACCCCCACCCAAAAAAAAAATCATCCATGTTGACATTAGTTCTATTAGTTCTTTCATATAGATCACACAGACTTTACCACAATTTCTAACTAAAATCCCTTTTTTTAACTGGCACAATGCATTTTGTATTCTACCTCATTGTGATTAAATTAAAGCAAAAGTCTATGGATCCACATGCGGTTCATTAAATCCTCTTTGTTAATTGCAAAAAAATGATTACAAAAAAATGATGCAGTCTTTTAAGAATAATATAATTTGTTACAATTTTGAGACCTCTGATGACATTAGTCTTACTCAAGAACCATTGTGTGCTTAACTATTCGTCCAGAAAAGTTTATTTCAGATACTAAGATAAAATGATGGTTAAAGGATAAATATTCTGTCATAAAAATCTACATTATATATGAGTAACAGTCTTACAAACAGGTTATCACTCTTGCCTCTTACCGAGAAGGTCCAGGTTAAAATTTTGGCTTGGACATTTCTTTGTAGAGCAGGGGGGTCTGGAACCTCTGACGCTGAAAGAGTCATTTTGTCCTGGTTCTTATGGACCAAAACTCAGTGAGAGCTGCAAAGCTTCACCTCAAAGTTAGAAAAATGCATATTATTTATGTTTTGTGGCCATTAAACCATTTATTATTAAAATATAGCTTTGAAGTGTTCTCTACAATTAAGATTTGCTAATGTTAATGGTAGCTCAACCTTTGTCTCCTTTATGTTAACCCGGAGTGAGTCCGCATTCCTTCCCTACTCACCATATAGTGCACTGTATAGTGCGTTTGCCATTTTTTAGCGGTGTCTGAATCTACAATTCAAAAATCGAGTGCGCTAGAAATTTCCCAGAAGTCTTTGCAAAAACCTTGCATGCATTGATGCTCAGTACATTAGCGAATCTAGACCTCAATGCATTGCGGTCGAACAATATTTGTGAAAAAAGCTTGTTTATACGTATTTTTTTTAGTAAACCATCCAGATGTTCATCAACAGAACACAGTGGAGTCACAAATAGACATTGTGAAACGTTTTCATTTTGTGAAATTGGCGATGTCATATCTGCCGTTTAAAAAAACGAAAGAATAGTAGTGAACATGGTGTCAGTATTGCTTTTAATCCAGGGCACTACACAGCCCCGCACTATAGTTTTTTTTAATTGTTCAATTTAATTTTATTTATATAAAGTTAGGGATTAGGGTGGGAATTCAGACATAGCCACGGACTGGTTTAACGTCGGACAGCACATTCATGGACAGGCCTTTAAGAGGTGGTGTATAAATGCAGCACGATTAATTCACAGGACATTAACACTAACTGTATTTTCTAAAGAACAGAATTGAATCCACTGCTGATGATTACACATTTCTTTCATGAAGCAAAGAGCGTTCCAATTTTATTAATATAGTTATTTCTTTTAGGTAGTGATATATATCGCTATCGCATGATATCGGAAAATTACATCATGATGTAAAAAATTCCATATCGCCCAGACCTATGTGAGTGTGATAGATCAGCAACCTGTCTAGAGTGTGCCCAACAGTAGGTAGATCAGGCTACAGCACCCCCATAACCCCTATATGGATTAAGCTGTTTTGGAAGATGGATGTGTGCATGATTGATAAATGAGCCTACTAGATATATTGGGTGCTTCTGAATAATGAGTTCTACTTTTTTACTGTGATCCATGCATTTGTAGAATTGAACTTGGTGGGTTGGCCGAAATTCTATTTTTCTGGAAGGGTGGACCCAAACTGAATCCAATTACCTGGAAGTAGCTGAGTGTCTCTTATCTGAAAAGCAAAAATAGATTTGGCAATTAAAATAGCATTCAAAAGGAATAAGTCAGGTGTTTTCTCTATTATTCCTATTGACAAAGAATGCAAAAAAACAGTCTTTTTGAGGACGATAAAATGATCTGATCCCCAAAAATATTATTTTGTGTAAGAAAAAAAAAACTATGATTGGTAGTTTTTTAAGAGTTTTACAAGTCAGGAGTAATCAAAAAAATTATAAGGAAGGAATTTAAAGTTGTTTCCTTTTTGCATATGCTTTAAATGTCTCTTCTTTGCAAGTTTTTAAAAATTCTTTATCATAGGGAAATATATATTTTTAAAAAAGTCATCTTACATTTTTAGAAACTTTTCCCTTAGAAATGTAATTTAAACAGCAGGCTGCTCGTAGTCTCTCAGGGACATTATGATGAGCCTGTGGGCCCACCCCCTGGAGCAGAGTAATGTTGTTTGGTTGGCAGTCAAAGATGAGTGCATTGATGGCCCAGCACTCGGCCATGGAAAATTGCCTTCTTCATCCATCACATTTAAGTTACAACTTTTAGTACATACATTGTTGTGTCATTATTAGAGCTGTCAGGCGATTAAAATTTTTAATCGCGATTAATCGCATTTTGTCCAGAGTTAACTCGCGATTAATCGCAAATTTACATGTGGCCTTTTTTTAAGGAAAAAAATGTGTGGTTCGTGGCATTTAGCAGTTCTACATTAATTATGAAAACAAGAATGACAATATTAATAGTTTTCATCAGAAATACTTTATTTTGTAACATTGTATCGAGATAAACTTTCTTAACAATAAAAGGCTGTAACATAAAATGCCTAACAAAAGCCCAAGTGCAAGTGAAGGGAATTTTAAATTCAAAACTTCTATCAACGTTCAGTAAAATAAAATAAACATCCAAAATGAAATTTCCATAACACTTTCATGTTCATTTTTTGTCAGGACCAAATCTTTTCCTCCTCTGCTGAACTACAGTGAGAAATGAAACAGATTTATCATTTCCAATAAACTTTTGTTTTTTAAAACATTAAAGACTGAGAAAAGCGGGATACACTGTGGATAGTTTGACAGTCTGTTACTGCCGCCGCGTTCTCTGGCTGCAGCTCGATGCAACGACGTGTCCAAGCTCACGCCATGAATATGCCGGCAGACAGACCGCTATGCTGGGGTTGGATCACGCTTAAACCTCCAGAACATTTAAAACGTCCCCCGGTGCGCTTGCTGTTCGGAACGTCGGGGGTCCGCAGCTCTCGGGACGCGGCGCCGGACGCGAGCCGGTACCACCAGACGTGGTACTGGACGCGAACCGGAGCCGGGTTAGGGTGCAGGAGCTCTACAGGTCCTAGCGCCGGCCGGTTTTAGCTCGCAGCTCGGAGGTTGGAGACCCGCCGGTGAGTTTGAGGGCGGGACGCCCGCGCGCGGTACGGAAAGGCACGTATGAGAAAATCCCATTGACTGTAAAAATAATGGACCTATCGAGCTATGAGGTCCCCCTATTATATACAGTCTATGGAAAATCCGCGATTAATGCGTCAAAAAAATTGTCGGCGTCAAGCACGTGTCAGATTAATGAGTTTTTAACGCGACAAATCTGACAGCCCTAGTCATTATACAATACACACTTGCACACACTGCACAGAGGGCAGTCACCAGTGGTCATTTGCCCCAAACTCATCTTTTAAAAGAGAGGTCAGCCGGTTGTGGTGGTTGTGTCCAGTTATATGGGGTCCTTGGGTTCATGCGGTGTCCACCCTGTAGAGTTAATCATTGGGATTCTCAACTTCTTGCCTCCGAAGTATCTTGAGATTTCCACTGGAATTGGCTCAGTGGAGCCGTGGGTACCTCAGGGGACAGTGGTGGAGACCACTCAGGCCTCTCAGGTGATGGCGGACCCTTTGGGGTTTTGGGGCATGCTGGTTCTCGAACTGGACCTGGGCCATCTGGGATCCTTCTTCGCCCACACAGCCCACCATAAGCCCTTCTATTTTATACTGAGTAACTTCATGGTACACTCAAACACACTCTCCCCTGAACTCACCTGCCTGCTCACCTTGGCAGGTACACAGATGTAATTTGTGTACAGCGTTTCCTTGTTGTATCTTGGGTCATCTTTGC
>NC_050518.1:8861117-8883350 GCF_002922805.2 Oryzias melastigma | reverse complement strand
TCTGTGTCCTGATTGGCTATTGACCATGTCAATCAATCTCCTTGCCCTGTTTTATGTCAGAATGCATTCAGTTTACCACATTTACACAAATCTTGAATCGTAAGCAGATCTTTGTTTTTATTCTATAATACTGGACTTAAGAAAATAATTAGTCACTCAGACATATTTTCTCAAACTTGCAATAGAGATATTAAGACGTTTTTTTCTTGAAAAAGGGGTCATTTTTTAACCTTTTTAAGATTTGGTTTTTGCTGTGCATTCTGTGCACCTCCCAACTTCATTGTTGTGACTCCTTCCTCAGAAAACTCTCAAGTACTTTCTAATCGTCCAATACTTAGTAGGATGCACCATAGCAAAAACCCCAGCTATCCATCACATTACACCTGATCTGCAGCAACTCCACTGGCTCCCATTCACATTTGGGACAATAGCCGAATCCGAATAGCTTCTCTACCCTTCCGGCTCTTCTATCATTCTTCAAGAGTAGGAGCATTTGAAGTAGGGGTCGACTGATACGATATCAATATCAGCATCAGCGCCGATATTGACTATTTTGACATTTATCGGTATCTGCCTTCTTTTTTAATCCAACGGCCGATATTGAACTGGTTGTTTTTGGCTTGGAGGCACCCACGCCTCTGTCTTTGGCATTGTCCTGCCCACTGCAATCGGATTGGTTAACCACGACGCACAGGCGGAGACAAAGCCAATCAGAAATTGAAACTATTTGTGGAAAGGGGGTTGGCAGTGAATAAAGTTTCCTCTGTGGAAAAGCTAACATGTGCACAGATGTGTCAAAGTTACGTGAACAAAGAAAACTCCCCTGAAATTGTTGTAAACATCTCTGTCTTCTCCATTTTACAACTAGCAATGTTGTTCAGAAGATCATAACATAAAAACATCTATTACACGTGCAGAAGTTGTCTTGATTGGTTTGATTAAAAAAACAATAATATCAACTGCAGGCTTACCAAATACTGTAAAAATAGCATGAGTTGAGCATATGACAGCTTGTTGACCATTTTACTTATTTAGTAGTTTTTCAAAATTAATATTGCAAATGAATATCAGCCTAAATATCGGCTATTGGCCACTCAAACTTGAAAAAATATTGGTATTGTATCCGCCTTGAAAAAACATGAAACATTAAATGTAAGTAATGACTTTTTGTTTTTGCCTTACCAATGTTGCTATGTAGTTGCTGAGTGCTGGCAGCTACTTGCCAACTATCCATGACGTCCTCGAGCGGTAATAACGTAGTGATTTGAACGCACTTTTTTTTACAGCATATTCCTCCGCTTGGAGGGATAAATGTAGGGGTAAGGAAAAGCCTGAAATCCACCTGTGTGTTGTGATCATTTTTCTATCAACAAAATCATATTACTTTAAAATAAATAAAACAACGGAAAGTCACTGAGAAGAAAAAACAAGAGTAACAACACTGGTTCTTTATTAAAAGAAATAGCAATTTTAGGTTTAGAAAAACAAAAAATATCAACGTTTGGATAGTGGTCAGAGGAATCGAAATAGAAACCAAATGCAAAAGCTGTTAAAGCTTCCTGGAAAATAACAAGAATTCTTTTTTTCTCCTCTAAAGCAACGATTTTTTTTTAACAGTGCTGACTTTCAATTTCTGGGTTTTTCCAAGTGCTTCAAGCCAGTTTGTAAGTAATTTATGTCCATGAATCTGTGAGCCATTGTTTTTCAAGAATGCAATAGAACAGAAATATTCCAGCTAAGTTTATCTTTAATCCTGACAATGTGGTGGGAGAAAAGAACTGTCTACACAATCGGAGAGCCAGGTTTGGTTTAGTTGTAATTTGTAAGGCATCCTATAATATTGTTCTGAGAAGAGGAGATGATTATGAGGAATCAGAAAATATGGTGTTCTTCCACTGCCTGTCCTTTAACCATGGTCTTAAAACATGTAAGCACTTCTACAATCATGAAACCCAGAGAAGATAAGACACAGGCCTTCCTTTCATCCAGCTGCACAAAGCGCCCTTCAAACTGTTTTACCGGTAGCCAGCAGACCAGTTATATCTATTCGCACTAAGCATAATGTGTTAAAAAGCTTGATGTCTGCATGACTTCTCCCTTCTAGCAGGGTTATTTGGGGTGTGTGCACTATTCATGCTCTATTTAAAACGGTGGTAGATTCTCTTCTTTATCATGATTTTTTTTTTTTTTTTTTTTAACCAACCAACAAGGATTTCTTCCTGGAAAAACAAACGCTGCATTTTATTTAATTTTTATTTATTTTATTTAGTTTAAAAGAAATTTGTTAAATGATATATACATTACAAATAGACTATGTGTTAGGAATCTCCTTACTTTCCAGGACATTTAGCCCAACATCATCAACGTCACAATTTTAGGGAATAGCTCCATGAATGATCCTATCATTACATGATAATAGAAACACTCACGAGATTTATTAGTTTAATTTAGACATATTAGTACACACAGCATTTGTGAACCAAAATTCTTTGTTGGATGTTGCCATATGATAAAAGGAGTGCTCAGATTGATATTGTCAGGTTCTCTTGTATTCTGATTTTTTTTTGTTACCTGTATGTGCTCTTCTGCAGGATGTAAACTATTAAGCCACTGATGATAGCTGACTTAAATGGTAAAGTCAGCTCTTTAGGCCAGTGGTCCCCAACCATTGGGCCAATTAATTGACACTGTGATTATCTCTGTTACATTTCAGTCACTTGAACGCTAAAGTTCGGCGGCATGCGACACGTGAAAAGTTGCATGCGGGACGCTTCTTTGCAAATAGATAAGTAATAATTGCAGGAATAGAAGAATGGATGGAAGAACTTTCTAAAAAAAAAAGGCTACCAGGAGCCCTACTTAAAATATAGATTTATCTCAACAGGTGATTCCCACAAACCGAGCCTCTTTGAATAATATTAATAACATTAATTGGCAGAGTATGTTACCAGAGTTTGATGTTCCACTGTTGTCATTATCTGGTGTTAATATTAATACATTTGTGTTGCATTCAAGTACACTGTTTCGTTGGCCAAAGATTTTCTGTTGTATTTAGGTCTAGAGACGGGCTAGGCCACTCCAGAACCTTGATGTGCTTCTTCCAGAGCCACTTCTTGGTAATCCTGACTGTGTGCTTTGAGTCATTGTAATGTTGGAAGACCCAGCCACAGCCTATCTTCAATGCTCTAAGTGAGAGATGGAGGTTGTTCCCCAAAATCTCGCAAAGCATTGCCCCATGTTCAGAAAAACACCCCCATAGCATAATGCTACCATCCCCATGCTTCACAGTAGGGATGGTGTTTCAGGGATGATCATTCTTCTTCCTCAAAACAGGGTGAGTGGAATTAGGACCAAAAAGTTACCTGACACGCAGGAGCCCTGGGTTCGATTCCCAGAGTTGTCCACTGATCCCCACCCAGATTGGGTCCTTAGGCAAGACTCTTGACGCTGCTGCCTAACTGGGTCCCTGTGCCCCTCAAGTACAGGGTTGTGTCAGGAAGGGCATCCGGCGTAAAAACTCTGCTAAATCACTGATGCAAAACAGTGGGTGCTGTTACGCTGTGGCGACCCCACAAGGTATTGCCGAAAGTGAACTACTAGGACGCGCCTGGAGATGTGCTGGTTTAAGAAGAAGGAACCTTCCATGTCATGCATGATTTCAAACCATGAGGTTTTAGTGTGTGACCAACGGTAACCTTGGGAATGGTGGTTCCAGCTCTTTTCAGGTTACTGATGTGTCCTTCTGCCTTTCTGCTTGGTCCATGAATACAAGACAGGGTGAGACAGAAGAGTTTAGAAGAGTTTATGGTAGGAATATTGCAGAAATACATTGAGGGCCATGACCCACAACTTGTTACATTAATGAGCAAAACACAAGTTAGGCACGTTGTGACATGTAGCTGTGGTCAATAGGTGAACTGTGGTGACTTGTCAAAAAAAAAAAAGCAGAAAATTGTAAACTGTATCACACTTGATCAAAAGCTTCTAAACACATAAAGACTACAGTGCTAACAACAGACAGCTTCAGAGGGCAGTTTTGGTCTCCATTTTCTGATTAGATCCATATCAAATAAGAAGAAGCCACACAAATTCTAAGAAGTTCATTTTTAAATTATCATCATTGTAAAACCCTTTGGGTGTGTCAGCTTTGTAAGGCTGGGTATTTTACCTCAACATTATACCCAGGAAGTTATATTAACATTGATCATTGTTCAGTTCTCACTGTACATAACCTTTTCACATTTCTGTGTATCAAGTAATAGTCTTTGCATCATTAACTTTAACACAAGACCTAGGAATGTTTTAGAAATCAAAATTTCAAGAAAATATACAGTGATCTTAGAAAGGCAAGTTTTGCCTTACACAAAATGTTCTAGAAAAGGGGTGTCCAAAGTCAGTCCTCAAGAACCGGCCTCTTGCTGGTTTTCCAGAAATCCTGCCTCATCTGCTCCTGATTACCTGGATCAGGTCAGTTTTTCCAAAAAGGAGCTTTAATGGCAGGTTGGTTGGAAACATGTAGGACACCGGCCCTCGAGGACTGACTTTGGACACCCCTTTTTCTAGAAGGTGAAAGAGCTGGGCCTCTTAATGCAATCATCCTACCTGGACTCTGCATTTTCTCTTTCATGACTGAGACCTTCTACTTTTCTGGAGATCTTTTAACAAAAGTTAAAAGCCTATTCACCTAAAAAGAAATGCTTTGAACTAATTCACTGTGGACTTGATATATTGTAATATATCTATTATACTTGATTTTTTTTAATCATGTTTTTTATGTTTAATTTTAAACTGTTGTTTTTTATTTAATTGGATTGAATTATAAATCACGCTTTTGTCTTAGAATATGTATTTTATTTATAATTTTTATCAAAATGGATATTTATCTGTACATGTTTATATAATTAAGCTTTCTGGTGTTATTGTTCATTTTAATATATTTATATTCGCTCCCATGTTTTCTTGCTTCATAACCGACTACATCATTTTAATTTATTTATTTAATTTTATTCTCTGTTCATTCGGAATCATTTTTAAGCCGTTTATTTTTTTAAGCATTTGATATCTTAATGCTTATTGGCTCATATGAAGCCTTTTTCACTGTGGATATTCACATGAAATTAAGTTGATTGACATACAAAAAGGTTGGTTTAAAAAAAATGTAAACTAAGTAATATTTAGTTCCTTGCCTAATAATAATTGAACAAAAAGTGGCCAAATTTACTTACAAATCTGAAAATGAAAATAAAGGAATTAAAAAAGAAAATAAAAAAATTATAAAGGGAACAATTTCCTGCCACAAGGAACTATTCAAATACCGTAAAACCCTAATCTACAGTATTGCTGCAAAAAGTGTCTCTACAAGATATTGAATAACAGGTTACACCTTCTCACACAATAGTTCAGCCAACAGGTTTCATTCCTGTTAAATATTGACACTGCAATGTTTAATTTGGATTTAAACTTTTCTTTTAGTGTAAGTAAAGTCCACTTTTTTCTTTTTATTGTGGTTTGATTCATACAATATGAGTGAAACTGTACTTTATAAGTCATACGATAAGTGTTATAACACTGTGGCCGGTCAGTTTACAGTCATTTTATTTATCCCAGTTAAAAACTGTTGCTGTGACACACTGGTGCAGTTCTCTGAAATCACTCCATTCTATGTTCCAGCCCCTAACCTATACCAACTCGGATTTTATAATGTCAAAGTTGTGAAGTTTATATTCCCTGACATTTGTGTTCATGGAGCTAATATATATTTTATACAAATATATGATTTCTACTGAAAACAAATAAAAATAAATTAAAATAGAAGAATTGTCATAAATTATTCACAGGAGCAGTGGTATTCTGCAATTTCAATATATTTTGGTTGTTGATCTTATGAAGATTCAAAAGCAAAAAACAAACAAACCAAAAAAAAAAAGACTGCTACAAATGGTAAATGCAGACTGTCAGTTGTTCTGTATTCTAAAAGAAAGACTCGAGCCTTGTTATGGAAGTAATACTTTGCAATGATATTAGAGAGAGCTATAAAAATGTCAGTTCTCCAAACAGGCAATTAGAGAATGAGCCACGGTGTGCAGCTTTCAAAGGCAAACTCCTTAAGTAATGAATGTGAAGTCTGGAAAAACCTGCATTGATCTCAAGTTTGCATCATTTTGCACTTTTGAAAACCAGTGTATTTTTTTAATTTGTTATACCCTTATGTCAAAAATAATGAGTGTTAAACTAAACTTTAAATGTGAGACAGAGGTAAATGTCTTAGAGTTCTAACACATTGTGGATGTATTGTCTTCAGATAATTTGTTTATTTTTAAAATGGATCATATTTGGTCAGGCTGCTCATTTTGATTATGCTAGTGAGATTTTATATAGTGAGAATATTTACAGGACTGATGCCTTTTAGAAAAACATCTATACACAATCACCTACCAGTAAATGGGTCGGCAATTTCTTTTTTTCCGTCCACTTTTTCCAAAACCACTTGAAGCCTGAAAGCCAGATGGGCTCGGGATATCCACTCCCCTGCTTGGAATTGCCATTTTTGTGCTTCTAAAAGTATCAAGTGGAAAATGATTTATCTTCTTTGTCACGTTTTATGGGCCCTTTCATCGTGTGTTTGATAATTTGTTTGTTCTTCTGTTTATTCTTTTCAAGAGACACAAACTGGAAACTGGACAATGGATCAGGTCTATTCAAAAATGTATTTATTCTCATATTTTCCATCTGGAATTATGTTTTCTACAATTGGGGGAGTTTTCTGGAGGCTCACACTGCTGCTTTCAAGCTGAAGCAGATCTGCCGTTAGGCTACAATTCTATGGAGGTCTGGAGGAGAATGAAAGAGGATAAACTGGAACCATTGACTGAAAATGTTACTAGTTGTTATGTAAATTGCAAAAATGTATTATTTCATATTTTTACATACATTTGTTTTGAGCTTTAGAAAATGTTACAGTATGTAAATTCTTTTTTCAAAGGTCTAATTTTTGTGTATATTTTTATTTAAGATAGAGAAGAACTACCATACTGTAAATAAAAGTATTATATCAAAAATGTTTTTTCATATAATTAACCTTTTTTCAAATAATATTTTGCATAATTTTTTTTATTTTAAAATAAATATTGATTTTATCATTATGTTTACAAGGATGTGTGAATTTTAATTGTTAGTTAGAAGTAGTAAAATTTGTAGTTAGTTATTTTCCAGAAATTCGGTTTGAAGGACTGTTGTTCACAACTTTACAGAGTGGCTGGAAGTGAGTTCTGGTAAAAAGTTGCTGGTTATTCCAGAAACTTTCTGGAAAGTTCAATTTTCTATTCCATTAAGGAGAATCCTAAACACTTTATATTATTTTTGACCCCACCTGTATGTCAAGTAACTTACTACTTACTTTGTTAGGAAACTTGTCATTTATGGCTAAATGAAGGATTAACTTACATTGTAAAACCGGCAGGTATAAAGCAGCACAGATTTTTAGGACTGCATCTCTGAGAAAATGTACCTGGTTCATTAATTTTTTATTGGATAGTGGGTGCCCTAACTCAGCAATGGTCAGTGAGCTACAAGCTTTCTTGATAACGTAAAATATATATATTAAAGGGTACTCTCTCACACCACAGGTTTCTGTAGTAAGTTTTAGGTCTACAATATAAATTAAAAAGATGCATTTATTTTTTTCTCACTACTTAGAGGTTGTCTATGAATAGTTTATACTCCGTAGAACACAGCAGGGAATCTACTCACAGTTTAAAGAGTCAGTAGAGAGAAGAATGAGACCAAAAAGTTAAAATAGAGGCTCCAGAGGGGGAAAATGTTTTATTTTTTAAAATAATGTTATCCCCCACGAATAGAGGAATAATAAATTCCACGTTTGCTGTAACAAACTGTAGGATTTGGCATAGTTTAATACCAACTAGACTTTAATTTATTTGTCTGCAATGGGAATCATCATCTTATTTAACTGTACTGCAGTCAGAAAAGCACGCTTTCCAGGTCTTGCTAGGTGTTTTACTGGTTTTATTATTGGCCTACTTTTCTTCTTTTGCCTTCAGATTTCTTTTGCTTAAATTTACCCAACTTGGGTTCTTCTCAGCCTCTGCCAGTTAGTCGCACCAAGTTTACGTGGATATATAACTGTCACTGTTTTTACGGAGTTGATTACATAAAGTTTTTGAATTCAGTTGCTCAAGACCAAATAAATCCATAGATTTGAGCCCTTCTTTGGCTTTCCATGTTTTGGTTCAGCTCCCCAAGTTTTTTTTCTTTTTTAGTCGGATGTTTTAATGTTTTTAATAAATTCTTCCAAGTTTCTGCCTCTGGTTCTCCTGCACTTTGGCTCCTCCACAATACCAGTCCACAGCAGCATCGGTTTCCACATTTTGAGCAAGTGGTTGATATTTTATGGTAAGCTAAAGCTATAAAAGAATAGTGCCCACCTTGTTTAATGAGAATTTAATCTTTTAACTGCTCAAACATGTAACTTATGATTAGTCCAAGACATAAAAATCAGTTCAGCTCCTTCCAGCCATTGATCACGTTGATGTTTTAATTATTTATCAAACTTTTATTTAAAGTTTTATTAGTTTCAGTAGTTATATCTTTCAGACACAGTGCTGCTCCATTTTAAACTTACTCAGGCAGTGGATTGTGGAGATGGAAGTGTGGCTTAGTGGAGGGTTGCAGTTGGGTTTCAAAAGTGAATGTCACAGCTGAACCCAACAACAATAACATAACATGAGATATCATATTGGTGCCCCACTCTTCTGTTTCCTGAACAGAAACTGGAGGTTCTAGGAGACGAGTGACAAAAAGGCTGAGGAAAAGTATTCAAGTGTGTTTTTGAACTTCATAACTTATGTTGTTATCAATGTATTTGATTGGTATATATGTATATGTATATTAATAAAAGTGAAATACATTTGATCAGGAAACGGCTTTTGTTGTGCTCTACAAGATACAAAATTGTCTCTGCTCCTGCCAAACCCACACTGAATAGGTTTTATTTAGACTGCATTTGCATAACCCTGTAATTGAAACTTTGTTTATTATTTAAAGGTTTTTGGAGATTTTTGTTTTTTTGTGTCTAATGTGTTTTCTGTCAATTATTAATCCTAAAAACTTGCTCTCTTGTACAGTTTCTATTAATATTTGTTGTTGCTATTTGTTCAATTTTGTATTTATTTGTTGGTCAACATTCTCTGGTTACCAAATATCACAGTTTTAGTCTTTTTTTTAATAATAATTTGCTGCAATCCAGCCATTTTTAAACAATATTTTGTTTTTGATTTATAATCTCAATAAGATTATAATAATAGTCATAATGACAGAAAAGATTCGTGTGATCTGCAAAAAAAAATAAAAAGTTATAATAATTTAATTACATTAAATATGTAATTAATGTACAAGATGAATAGTGCGATGCACATTCATTGCCTATGTCATCATCTCTGAGATCCAGATGCTTCATCACCGTTTTGTTCAAAAAAATGGAAGGATTGAGATCCGTGCAGCAGACGACCTGGAAGAGAGACCAGGGCCAAGACGAGCTGGATGGGGGAGTTGGAGCTCTGGCAAAAAAAACACAAAGTAAGCCCTGAAATCAAGTCAGAGATCTAGTCACAAGTACTTAGAAACCAGAAGTTAATTTCCTCTGTATACATGCAGAATTCAAACCTATGCAATGCCAGCCCACTATCTAAAAAATCCATGGAGTTTTCTATTAAAATTTGTATTTTTCCTTCTTGGTTTCATCACCAAATTTGAACTGTGTGTGTGTGTGTTTGTCCATGTTTCTAAAAATAAAACGTTCTTCACAGAAATGTCCCAATTCAGCTCACTAATCAACATGACCCACTATTTATCAAAAACTCAGTCTTCTCCTAATAGTTTTAATATATACATTTTGAAGGAAAAACCTGGTCTAGCAGGCAGTGGGAAGTTTGCCACCAATTGTAGTAAACAACAACTAGACAGATGAACTGGTTTGTGTTCTGGGCACAAATCAGGGGACTGTGGTTCTGTTTAGCTGAATTACAGACATAGCGCCTTTAAAGACTGCATGGAAATGCAGTGACTGATTGTGTTTAGTAGTTTATAGCAAAGCAGTTTATAGGTGCAGTAACCATGTATGCATGGGGGAGGTGTGTGATGATCTACAGCTGGGACCAGAACTCCAACCATCAAAAGCTGCTTTTGCAATGAGGCAGAAAGAATAAAGGGAGGTTTAAAAAAAAGGCACTGAACTATCAGTATTTTATTTCTTAAAATTGAGAATTTGCATATATGGTGAGTGGTGTATACTTGTATAGTGCTTTTCGAGAAGGCGCTCTACAGTCACAGTCCCATTCACCCACGCACAAACACATTCATACACTGCTGGCGCCAACCTATAACCACCAGAGGCAAGGTGGGGTTCAGTGTCTTGCCCAAGGACACTTTGACACATGGGTGGAAATTAAACATGCAATCTTCTGACCAGAGGTCGACCGACCTGCCTCTGCGCCAAGGTCACCCCAAATATTAACATAATTTAATATTTAGGGTAAATATGATTGGACACATAATACAGGAGCAGTCTAAATATGTATGCACAGAATAAAAGCAGTTATTTGAAGCCTCTTGTGTTAACTGTAATGTTCAATGATAGAACTGAACAGACTCAAATGTGCCCAAAATTGTCTGTACCCCTCTGTCAGTAAAAGACAACCCCACAAGTCTTTATGGAATCAATTAAAATGGGAAAACCTATGCGTGTATGAGTGAAGAAAAAAGAAATATTTGAAAAGAAACTCTGCTCTCCTGAATTTGCTCTCTTGTCTATATTCATTGAGGTGCACAACTGATCACAAACAACAATGTGACTCGTCATCCTTTAAATAACTCCTGTTAATGACGATTGGAGGTTTTTGCTCCATTACATTTTGTCACATGTGTGTAAAATAACCCGACACCCTCAGGGACCTTTAACACAAATAAATAAATATCAAATAAATATAAACATTCCTTTTGGGGCAACATTCAGACCTCATGCTGACATGCTTGCTTGAAAACATAAGTTACCAACATTTTGACTTCTGTCACCGAAGCAGCAGCTCCCTCTAATTTGGTGACCTGCTGCTTTGTGGACACATTAGGATTAGGAAACCCTGGAAGGAAGAGTTTGTGCACTGATTAGCAGTTTTTATAGATATGAAACGATTTTCTAAAAAGCAGTGGAGAAACAATAGGAGCCATGAGAATTGAAGGCTGCTCTTTACATAGTAAATGCGGTTGTGTTCCCTTAAGATTAATAGGGTAAAATAGAAATAGAATGTTGACAGTATTTTTTTTTCTTTTAAGAAGCAAACATTCCTTAAAACTATTTACAATATTTTGTACATTGTGAAATAGAAGTTTAAGCAGCAAATCAAAATGATTTTGTCAAAATGAAAGTTATATAGTTTATCAGAATTTCAAATTGTTTTGAGTTGAAATTTTGGGCAAAGTTAAAAATTCTAAACACACTTGTTCCCCCCAAGTCACATAAAGCCGTGCTGACTTTTCAAATATAAAGGAGTCCACACCAAATATGTTAACCATTCATGTCCTTCATGTTCTACCTATGGTGCTGTAGTCCAATCGGCAGAAAACTTTTGACATCTTTTCCCAGAGTAAATTAAAAAAAAAACATTTTGATTAAATAAATTCTGGCATTAGGAACCCCTGGACACAAGTTACCAAAGCACTTCTTAAAGTCAAGACATAATCAGCGTTAAAGCCCTCTCAAAGTCTTTCAATAGGAATAGTTAAACGCCATCTGGACTTTACAATTGGCCTTTTCCTGAGGAAGTTATCTGTTATTGTTGCGATTTTTTTAAATTTTTTTTTATTTTCTGTGAATCAAGAAAATTTAGAAAAAACAAAAAGTCGCAAACAATGAACTACAATTTTTATTGCTGTAATATATTGTGTAGAAAATAAAGTTTCATTTTGGATATTAATTTGCTTTTCGTATCCGCCCACATACAGATATTGGCACAGAGTCAATATTGTACATTTCAATTAAAAGGTGTTTTAGCCAAAAAGACTGTAAACATGAGAATGTTTCTTTTAATTGAGTTATTTCTATCTTTTATGCCAATTATTTAAAAAATGCAATTTTACTTATTTTCCTTTTTTGAATGTATATGTTTTAGACTGTATCCCAGATGTCATACAACTGATTCTTAGTACATCCTAAGGTAACTGTTTTATTCTGTGAAGAATTTGCTGAAAACTTTTTTTTTTTACTCATTTTTCTTTAAGGTTAAGTTAGTCCTATTTTAGATGTTTTTTGATTCTCCATCTGCCTCTGGATATAATTTTTTTTCTTTCGTTTTTTATCCATTAATTTTCCTCTGAAAACTGGTTATATTGTCCAAAGACCAGACACCCCTGTTCCCTTAAACATATAGAAGCTTTAAGCTATGATATCTGAATAGTTGGCCTCTACTCAAATGTGGATTTTACAAGCAAAGGAAACTGAAATTTTTTCAGAAAAATTTTGTCTTTAACCAAGATATAATCATCAATACAGATGAAATTAATTAATTTATAATCCAGTTTGAGCAAATGTAAAACATCTTCAATAAATAGTTTTATACATGCTTAAAATATTGTTTTCATATTCATGAGATGTTTTTGTTTCCAAATTTGCAGGGGTGTTTGTATGAGAATTTTATTTTTTAGTACTTTCTGAAGTCCAAAGTGGATGTGCGTGTGATCTACATGAATCCTCTACTGTTAGTGATGCTGTACTGGACCAATGAGGTGTATTTATGGTAACAGCTATTACATGGAGTACTCCCATCGTGATCCACAAATGAATAGATGAACTTTCAAACGTAATGTTTCACTTAGACTTTATTCTTTTCTTTTAGAAGTTTGTGTGTGGGTGTGTGGAAGGGATGTTATTTAAGCTTAAAAGTTTCACAAAGCATCACCTATAAACTTGCAAAGTACAAGTACATGCTTTAAGAAAAACTATTTCAGCTTTAGGAGCAATTATAATTGGATGGATAGTTACTCGTCATGTTTGGGGAGGCGGAGGGAGTTTGTTTTGTATTTTTAGTAGAAATCTGTCATAAAAACCTAGCACTAATATTTCACGCCCGGGACTAAAATGTTCTCTTGTTAAATGCTGACTGACACTTGGTGCATGGAATATGTGTGTTCTTGTTTAAAAGTAGGTGTAACAGAAGTTACTGCGCAACATTTAGGCTACATTAAGAGTATTTATAGGTATTTCATGAGCCATTACTTTTCACTGGTTTTTTCATCACATTGTAACTCAAAATAAAGGTTTTCTTTACTAGAATTTTTACAGTCAATAAAGTGTTTCTTTTTTATTTTGCCTAACAGTCACTTACTGCTGTTTTTTTTCTTTTTTTTTGTTTATAGTACTCAGGCTGTAAATTTAGGAATACATTTGACTCCAATCTCTTGTCTTAACTTTATGTGGAACATTGTCTGTTTATTTATGATTGCATTTGGCATCTTTGTTCTAAACCGTAAAAGCCGTGGATCAAAATCTCTTGCGTTGGTGTATCTTTTCAGTTTTTCGCTCACTTCGTTCTTTCTTTCACCACACTGCTTCTCCAAAGTTAACCACTAACAGACATTTGACATGGTCTCTAATTCTCGTCATCTAGGCACTTATTCCTTAGCTCCAGTTGGTTTTCTATGTCTGCATGAGCACACACCCATGTCTGGAGTTTTCATACGTCACTCGAAATGATCACACTAACATATGCATATACCATCATTTAGAATGCTTGAAAGAAGAAAGAAAAGAAGGTAGTAATTTTAATTAGACCAAAAAAAAACCCTTGCTTTGTAGTAAATAAAGGTGGAGTATGTTGGGGTTTTGTGCCATTCACACTAAAAAAACATGGGCTCCTCACTCATCTTTTACATAAAAGGAAAGAAAAACTGACATTTCTGACACTTGGTAAAAAAAAAAAAATCTTCCAAATATTTTTAAAGCTGTGTTAATTTTTTTATCACTGTCATAACTTTCTAGAAATATCATAAAAGGGCTAAAACTGATGAGGCTTTTGTACCAAAAAAGGAAAAGCAAATAAAATTCTTATAGGAATATTTGGGGATTAATAATCTAAGGAAATTAACATAAAGCAAATGCTTTTAGTTTGAAAAGCAGCCCTGTACCTACTGGTTCACTTCATCTATTGTAAAAACTCATCTCTTAGTAGCTTTTGTCGTGTTGTGTTTACACGGAATATTTTAGTGGGTTTAATCATTTCCCTCATGTCAGCATTTGCCTGTGTACTGACATCTGTGCATTTATAGTGCTGGCAAGTAACGGCAGCTGGCTGAGATGTAGCATGCTTCAAGCCATACCTTAGAGGGCTAAGCAGGGGTTTGTTCAAATGGATTAATATTCCAGTTCGAATACAAGTTGGATGATGAAATGGGCATAAATCCTGCAGTGCGAAACCATAGATTGTCCCTGTTTCAGCTGTGGTATACCTTAAAATACAACTAAATCCCATGTTGATCCAACAACGGAACCTTAAATTATACAAACCTAAGTTTAATCACATTAAACACTGAACATATATATTTGAAATTTTGTTCTAAAATTATATAAAAAAAACTGAAGCTATACAGCCGGCCGCCTTTTTTCTTTACTTTTTTTTTTTTAAATCCCCTCCACAGGTGTTGGATGTAGTAATATATCTTCATGGCGTAAAATAGTATTTGACTGTAAAGATGTTCAGTCCAACATAAAATTAAATAGGAATGCCAGGTGGGCAGCATGTGGGTCTGATTATGGAAATCGTTCTGTGCATTTTATATAGAACTCAACAAAGGCAAATAGAAATAAAGAGGGAAACATAACAGAATAAAAAGAGTTTCTGCTGTAATTTTATTAAGCGTTGACCAAAAAAATGCAATTAACTTACACAAAAAAAAATGTTTATGTAGATAAACCAAATGGGGATTGTAACCATTTATGTTGCAACATCTTGTTGCTGGTCAAAATTAATAGTTTTTTGCGTGATTTTTTTCCTTTTTCTTCCTTTTTAAGGTTTGGTTTAAAAACCATTAAAATCCCACTCCACTTTAAAGAGAACACTTTGTTCCTGTCCTGACTCACTGGTACTGGCAGGAAGTAAGCTGTGGTTATGAAATACAGCCAAACATGTTACAGAGTGATCCAGGAAGGAGTAAAGACGTAAAGCACACCAGTTTTCCACAGATTCCCATATGCAACAAATACTCCGTCAGACATTATTGATATTCCAACTCTATTTTAAGGCTTGGCCTGCTTATTAAGTTGTCCTTGGTCTTAAGACACAAAGGAGTTAAGGGTCGGCTATAAATCAATGGAGACCTTGCTTCCACGGGGCTATTCAACCACTCGGGGTGTAAAATGCTCAAAGGCAATGAGCACTTGAAAGTCTGGAGCTACGGACAGTTTCAGCCCAGCAATTATCCCGTCTGTGAGCCTCCCAAACACTGCATACCAGATATGTTTGGGCCTCTTCAGCCACAGTCGCAGATATGGAGACACAGATGCTAATGACGCCATATTTTCTGCTCTGCAGAGACAGAGGGCCTCTGGCCATCACTTCTAAAGGACATGCCACACAGCCTGCACCACCCACACAATGCAGACTTGTTATTGATGACCATTGACAGCTTTCCTCCTCACTCAACTCAGGATGGCTGCCATTGGCAACACAGCCATAAATAAAACTTGTCAAGGCACCATCATAACCATTATGTCTACACTTGTTTTGTTGCTGATGATTGAGCATTGGATAAAAATGTATTGCACACTTTGCCAATGTTCTTTTGGCAAAGAATGAGACTGGCAAAGAATTTGCTTCTTTTTCGAGCTGCTGCTCAGAAAGGAGTCTGACAAGCACCTGTCTTAGAGATTGATGTGTCCAGCTGGTGAGCATGAGGTGGCTCAGAAGTAGTAGTAGTAGTGAGTGCAGCACGCAGTAGTGGCTAAGGGAGGGGTGTGGCCAAGACCTGAGACAGAATGTTTAAGGTGATACAAAGAGTAAGCCTTGAACCAGCAGAGGAAAATGTGACAGGAAGTGACTCAGAATGACACTGCATTCCCAAAGGTTTAATTGTGCAAACTAAGGCAGAGATGCAGACAGAGAATAGGGGAGAAAGAATGTCAAGTTGCAAGAACTCTTGACAGTCCAAATACACAGTAAATCACTTCCAGGACCTGAGGGTGCTCAAATGCTTTTTGACTGAATCTGTCTTCCAGCCCAGAGGCTCCAGAATGACTAAAACATTAACAGGAGTCTGCAGGGAAGCTGCAGCCACCCGCCCATCCCCCACCAGTGCCTGCACAATCCCAGGACTGTGCAAACATAAGGCCAAACCAAAATGGCCTCTGTTCAGATGTTGTCCAAATGCAAGTCTAGTTTGAATCCTACAGAAGGGTTCTCTGGAAGACAGGTTTGTACACAAAGTACTCATTTAACCATGCATATCCAGTCTCATGAGTCACCAAACTGCCACGGGCATTTAAGGGGAAAGGTCTTTGTGTCAAATTACAGGTGTTCTTTTTTAATGTGGCAGCTCGAAAAAAAGAAAAGAAAACGTTTATGACTTTTCTGCCATGCAAGCCCAAGGAAACACGGGTGACACTGAGTTTGGAAAACACGTTCAAACCTAATTAAACTTGAGATGTGTTCAGCTTTAAAGCTAAATAACAAATAGCTGCACGCAGCATGCGATGCACTTATACTATTGTAATTAACATACTTTTCTGCACATACCCGCTGAGAAAAGGTAGAAAAGCTGTCAACCCACCAACAGTGAAAGTACTAAAAGGGAGGAAGGACATTATTTGTAATTACTGTTTATTTTCTGTTATAAATGCACAAAAAGCCTGATGATAAACACAGAAAAACTGCTCCTAAATTATTGGTCAGATTTATTTTACACATTCATCTAATTGTACAGGGAAAAGTACATTCTGTTCCGTCGAAGTTTACTAAAACCGCTAGTATTCAAAAATAATATAACATTAATGCATCCCTTCCTGATGGTCATAAATAGCTAGAGAAGAAAAATGGGGAGCAGTAAATACAGTGACATTCTTCTAACAGTTTTACTTGTTCAAAATTATGGCTTCATATTTTAACTTCATTTTGCCGCAAAGCTTATTAGGAAAAGTGAATAAATGTTCTTTATATGTGCTGTTTCAACTTTCTGAATGCTCTGACAGAAAATTATATTATCTCAATACTGCTCTTTTTTCTCTTTATGCTCATAGATATAATCTTCACTTTATTCCCCATTCTGTCTCCTCTGACCTCCTAATGTAAAATGGTTTAATGGTTATGTGAGGAGCATTAATCTGAGATATAAACTAGCAAGGACATCTGATAACAAAACCTTTCAAAGATATAACAGTTTTTTTTAAACAACAATGCAAGATTTTTTTGTGTGAAATTAAGTAATCAACTGTTTGTTTAGTTTTAAGCATGAAATAAAGAACAGAAATATTTGCATAAAGGGAAAAAGGGGGAATCTGCTAAGACAAGTGTTTCACTGCTACCTCTATGTGTGTGCTTGTATGCCCCCTGGCAGTCATAACTGTAACTGCACTAAGATTTCATTAAAAAAAAAAAAAAAAAGTCAAACCACTCCCTACATAGAAAATGCTGGATGCATAGCAGTTTTTCAATCTTTTTTGTTGAAATGTAATAATACTTAAAAAATGCTTTATGTACATCTTGAACTCTATCAACTCTTCAAAATCTTTGCATGCACTTATCAAAAATAAATACATAAATATAGGCATTTATATATCATTATTTTAAGGACTAGGTCTCTTGCAGTAGCCTATTAAAATTCATCAATTACAGCTGGTCATTTGGCTTTGACGGCTCATGGAGTAAAAACATTACAACAGACATTTTATAATAACAAACAATCTCTTGGGAATAAATTGAGACCGGAAGTCTTTCCTGTTGAGCAATTTTTTTCTGTTTGGATTAATGCTACATTATAATGACTGTAAATTATTTTACAAAATGCAATATTACAATTTATATTAAGTGAAAACTGTCACAAACAATATTTTAAGTGCAGAGAAGCCTTGTTGTGGATTGCTAAGCTACCATTAAGACACAATAAGTGTGCAAGCAGCACTGAATTTTGCATATTTGTAACTATTTGCTCTTGGTTTCAAATCATGGTATTTTAAATGTGTCTCTCTGTCTAATGTTAATTGTTTCTGGTTTGTATTCAACCAGAAAAAAACACTCATACTGTTAGATAGTTATGGTGGAATCCATGTATCTAATACAGTTATGAATTTCTATATCATGTTTCCTGACTAAAATAATAAAATAAATGTGACGAAGGTTAATCATGCTACATCTATGTTGTTGACATTAGAATGAAAGATTTCTTGTGTGGCCTGTCTATCAGGTAAGCCAAAAATTGCACTTTAAAGAAAACGGATTAAAAATTTCAGTAGGCTTAAAAAAATGGCAGTCTTTTTATTTTTTTATTTTTTACATGTTAAAAAGCAACATTACTTAAAAGAATGTTGATTTGCTTAAAGCATTAAATAACTCAACCTCAGTCCTTGCAGCAGACAAAATGTGGGAGACTCCAGTTTTTTCAAAGTCTGCATGTTTACTGGCACACTAGTTGCAATGCAGTAGGGTTCCATGTGTTGTTAAACTACACTCTGTTGCAAAGAGCTGCTGTGTGACTGAACTGCAGAGTGATAATGAGGAAAAAAAAGGTACTGCATTACAGTACCCAGGTCTAACTAAGGGTGGCAGCACAGACCCTGACACAGAACCTTGCTAACTGATCATCACAAGAGAATCTATTGAACTTTTGGACATAAATCATTGGAGTTGCAGGGACCCACTTGGAAGTCGATCAGTAAAATTAGAGACTTAAGTCTTGTATCAAAACTACACCTTGATAAAAATGAATCCTCTGTATAATTCTTTGCACAGCACATGGTTACTCTTAACATTGAGTAAATCCAGAATTCTGCATTTACCCCCTTATAATCTTTAGAAATGTTTCGTGCTCTCTATCTGCTGATAAATGGACACCAGGACAGATTCTAGTGGAGGAGCCATTCCAGATGAATACACATTCATTTCACAGTGCAGAGCATAACATCACTCAGGAACCCCGCTGGCACAACCAGAGCCCGCAAGGCTATTCAAATTAATTAACAAATGACCTTAGATTAAAAGGGAGTCACAGATCAAACGCTGAAGGCATTTATCAATTCAATAGGCAACCAGGGCCGAAAGTGATTCCATCTCACTCATCTGTACTACAGGCCAGTAGTTATTCACATCGGTATAGATAAGATATAAAATATTTGAATATAGGTTTATTAACACTGGCTAAATAGTGTTTAATTTTTTTAATTAACATTTCTTTTTCTGATTAAAATTCACACGGGTTGCTTTTGATTTTCCTATAGAAGAGATTTTCTCTCACAATGAAACCACTAAGTATTTCCAGAAAAAAATAACTGTATCTATTGTGTTCCATCTTTGACAGACAGGTCAATTTCAACAATTTCTGGGTTTGCTAATACAGTCCTGTGGACTCCAGATAAATCACTGCTAGGCAACAAAAACAAGATCAATAAAGAAAGCATGTAAACAAACCACATTGTAAATGAAGCAGAGATGGATGGAGAAAGGGGCAGTAAGGGTAACTAGCAGCACCTCAAATAAAGCACATAGCAAGGAGCTGAAAGGAGAATAATAGGCAGAAAGCCAGGGGAACCTTTGGAGTAGGAGTGCAAATGAGGAGAGGAAGATGTACAGCCGTGAAGAGAAGGAAAAACAGAGAAAAAGGCAAAGGGTGCATAAGGGGATGGGGGGAAGCAAGAAATCGAGGGAGAGAGGAAAAAATGGTAGTGTAGAACTGATTTATGGTAGTTGTATAATTTTCTACAACACTGCTCCCCCTTTGCTATAGCTCGCCTTACCTCCTCCATATTCCACCCCCCCACTAGAGTGTGCTCCTCCTTACCATCACACCAAGGAACAGTCCCTGGCCACACCAGCTAGTGATTAAGATTCTGCAGTGATGCGACTGCAGCACTTCGCAAATGGAAGACTGGACATAATTTCCCTAAAATGCTGTTTTTTATCACCTATTTCCCCTTCATCAGCTTGCCGCACACGATTGATAGCTGATGGCACCTCTGACAACTTAACGTTTTTATGGCTAGATTTATGGGCTATCTGCTCCTCTCCTTTTACAGCTCAAACTCTGTAAAAATGCTTATTTCTCAGATAAGGAGAGGGAGGGTGTGTGTCTCTGTGTATGGAATGGTATCACATGCAGCTAAATCTACGTATGAGGAAGAAGCTCTCTGCATTTTAGTCTAGAGCTGTGCTATCTTAGGTCTGTCTGGATTTAAATTAAAACGCAATGCATTAAATAATATTACTTGTTTTATGATTCGATTGCTCTCCATCGATCCAAACTTTTCTCTTTAAAGGATGAGCAGGTTAGGAAAAATTGACTTGCTACACTGCTGCACAAACAAAAAGGGAACAAAGACTCCTCCCCAACAGTTAGAGATCTATATCACTCTATGCAAACATATAATCTGTAACAGATTAACAGTAAAAAGTTAGGAGAAGTTAGTTGGACTTTGATGTCAACTAGATAACAGACTTGGCGTGCATGTGAGACCGTGCACCTGCTAAGATATCCTAGATTTACTCAGGGGCTGCTAGGTTTAGTGCAGGTTCCCCCCACCCTTCCTGGTCATTTTTACAGCCAGTAAGGATTTCCAGTTAGCCTTTTTCTCTCATTACGGATGTGCACAGCAGATCCAAGACACACGCCCCAGGGGACTGGACTGTCACAGAGAATGGGGGAGGGGGAGCAAAGAAAGAAATGTGAAGAGAGACGAGCAGAGAGACGCAGAGATAGAGAACCAGTTTGATGAGATTGGTGATTCATAGGGACCCAGGAGGACACACCCTGGGATGGGGTAATACCACACATGTTGTAACTAGGCTGGCCCATAACTCATTAGGTTTACCAAGGCTACGAGAAGCAGCTTAGGAGACAGCCCCCAGAAATCATTGATGTATCTTGTTAGATGCAATCCTCATAGAGGGGAAATTAATATTCAGAGTCTTTGTGCTTTTCTGGTATGAAATGGGTAAATATGTGGATAGAGGCACACTTGGAATTAAGAGAACATTTTCTGAAAGTAGAACTGAAAAAATGCAGAACCAAATAGTTTTCATTTGACCAAGCTTTCCTGGCCAAAAAAAAAAAAAAAATTAAAAACACTCAAAGTCCTAAAACCATTTCCAATGGTTATTTAATTATGATTATGCCATTTTAAGCCAAAATGAAAAACATAGGACATAGTTTCTGCAAAGCAGCAGTATCAGAATTTCACCTCTGAGGTCAAGATTGCTGTAGAATAAGCTTGCCCTGATTTCCCATCATCCCTTTGTTTACACTCTCTTCCGACAACCCAAACCTAACATTCCTGGTGCGGCAAAAATGGCGAGCAATATTGGAGCTATCCAACCATTAAGTTCTAAGCCAGATGTCAGCTCAGACAAGGAAAAAGTAGACGTACATGGATCTACTTGTCTACAAGTGGATGAATCAAAATGGAGAGGAGCTGGGAGCTTGTGGCCCACGTACAGACTGCAGCACTTATGTATTTTTTTTTTCATCTGCTCCTGATTCACAACAATATGGATAAAGAAATACCCAATTATCAATTATATTGTGAGGGGCTCTTTAAGTTGTCAGGAACTGGAGGTGTAGGACCGAAAATGCAAGAGACATGGCAGCAGAAACAAAAACATTCAATACATAAACTGAAACATGACAGAAACCATGGGAGCAACAGAAGGAAAGGGAAAGAACATATCTTTAAAAAGGCTGAAGGACAATTATTAGAAATGAAAACAGCTGTGCGTGATTAACATGAACCTGTGATGACTGACAATGATGACCAACTCAGAATATAACCAAGCCCAAGAACACTACCAAAAAAAACAAAAACTAAAGCACAGATTCCTCAGATACACATTTCTTCTTAAATATTACATTTAAACTGATTTAATTTATTTTAGATATATATGCCACATGGGGTTGCCTATGTGTCATGAACAAATTGTGATAATGACAAGATTTAGGAAGAGCAATATTACATTTTATGCAAACAGCAGTAAA
>NC_050518.1:8849482-8860475 GCF_002922805.2 Oryzias melastigma | reverse complement strand
ACACATTTCTTCTTAAATATTACATTTAAACTGATTTAATTTATTTTAGATATATATGCCACATGGGGTTGCCTATGTGTCATGAACAGATTGTGATAATGACAAGATTTAGGAAGAGCAATATTACATTTTATGCAAACAGCAGTAAAACAGGAAGTAAACAAAGACTGCAATCGAAAGGCTCCAGCAGATTCTGGGAACATCTCTGAATATCTTCATTTGGAGCAGAAAGTCTGAAAAAGTTGAATTCCCAAACTGCTCTCTAATTCTTTGTACTGTTTCTTCTAAGGCTGTGTTTTGCATGGCCTTCTTGTTATTTGACAAATTTAACCTATTTCCACGTGATTAGACTCTAAGTTGCTGCTAATTACCCTCAGCGCTTAGTTGATTGATCACCAGTAGAAATTTTGAATTTTCCAAAAGAGAATCACATGCAACAGTAGTCTTATAAAAGAAAATGTTGCAACACGTTAGTTGGGAGGAGGCTATAAAACCATTTCCAGACCATTTGAAATTCATTGTTCTACAGTTAAACGTATCACTAGATTTTTCCCTGCAGAAAGTTACCTAGAACTGATGTTCCAATAAGTTTATTACATTGTCAGTCGAAGGGTGCATTGACAATATTTAATGTCATATTGTTCATTTAGTGATAAAAAAAATCTTATATGCCTGTTTTAAACTATAGTAACAAAATAAGGGGCAGGCAAATGTGTAAGAAAACTGCCTTCTTGTTTCATTTAAACTGTTAAATTTTCTAATTGTTATGCAAAATGTGGTCACATGCTTTAGAGCCTTTAACTACCTACTCAGCCAAATGATTTTACAAATATATATATTTTTAAATATTGTGTGTTTTACTCACTCAAGGCAAAAAGAAAAAAAAATCATGAATTTTCTTTTAGTTGAGTTGTTAAAGGGTTTGGATATTGGCTTAATTTAATAAAATGCATCCCAATAAAACAATGAATCATGGGTAAAAATAGAGGGGAGTTCCAAAACAACACATGTGTTTTTCTAAGAAACCAACAGTTCTTACTGGGGATGTTTCCTTATGACCCATCAGGCCCATATTGGTATAATAAAGGCTAAGAATAGAGTCTGCCTTGAAACATATTGACTCAGTTCCATTTAAACCATTTAAGATTCAAAGAAAGGCCTTGGATAATGGCTTAAACCATTTAATGTTCTGAGAATGTTGGAATAGCCCACTGAACAATGTATGCTGCATGCTGGGTTCACTGGGGAGCTGGATTACAGCTAAATTTTCATGAGCAGCTTTGAGAAACAACAGGTGACTTCAGGTTTGCATGAATCCAGACTAAGTTAAAGGATTCCATGGTTCAGCTCTCTCAGCAGACTGTGCAAACGTTGGGATTGTTACACTATCCTAGGTGGCGTAACAATCCGGGAGTAGTTCAGTGCAGGTATATGCCAACAGTGACAGAAGTGAGAGCCATGAGTGCCCAGCAGCACTAGGACAAATGCTTTCACAAGAGCCGGCGTAAAAGAAAGGACAACATTTTGAGAAAATAGTGGTGCTAAGGTAAATTTCTGTTGTGCTGTATATTAGTGCTGGGTATTAAAACGATACATATTGTGGGGATGATAGAAAAGTGTTTATCGTACCATTTCTCTTCTGTCATTTCTTACCTAATTTGAACAATGTTTACAATATATGACAAAATAGCCTGAAAAATTGTAAAACTATTGTATTGTCTTGTCAGTGTCCATACTTAAAAGAAGAATTAAAAACAGATTATTTTGCAAAGAAACTCTGTCTTATGGTTTTGCGACATGAAACTGCTTCACATTGTTTAATTTTAACTTTTGTGAATTTAGCAACATGCTTTACATTACGCAATTCGTGTCGCTAACTGAACGATGGATGCCCAACAGCTTGAAGTTGAATCTCCAGAGTCGAAACAGACAGATACACCTTTGCAAGCAACCCAAGAAGTAGGGTTTTGATTAAAAAGAAGGGCTAAGTCTGTCATTTGGATTCAAAACAGCCAACACGGAACAGAATATGCAATATGCAAACAATGCAAGAGGACTATTCCTGAACCTATTCTATTACTTAAGGAAGGTCAACAAAAATGAATATTACAAAAATTGGAGATGAACCAAGTTGTGAAAAGATAAAACTACAGCCATCTTAGGATAAAGCAAGAAAGGATATACAGTATATATCCTAACTTTAAAAAATACAAAGCCCTTCACGGTTAAAGTATACACTATTTGCACACATCTAGATTCTTAAGACAGTATTAGTATTGCTGTTATTGTTGCACCAAGAGCTACATACTGTATGTGAAGTACAGGATTACCTATAGCATGGAATCAGAAGACGGAAAACACTTTTTCATCTAAATGTAATTAAACAGCCCTCCTCCAATTATGTAATGTAAAACATGATCTCTTTTAAAAAGCCACAAACTTTGTTACCCATTGAAAAATGATCCCTTCTGATGAAGCAATCACATTGCAAGCATGCACTGCCCAGTTTTCATAAATCACTTCGAACCGATATGGCATTTGATTAGGACCCATTAGCAAGGAGCAACAGTGTGCATTGCATGTGCGTGCGGCTTGTGTATGGGTCTCGTCTCACATTTTCCGTTGTCCCATCTTTAGGATGTTTCTCATTAGTGCGAATATTAATGCAACGAGAAAAGGAGGAGGAGGGGAAGAAAAATGTAAAAGGAATTTGGAAGAGCTTTTTAAAGGGGCCATTTCATCAGAATCATTATTTTTTTGCGGTTCTCTGAAGGCTCATAACTGGCGGTCTATGAAGAGAGACATGCCGCAGTGGGGCTTAATTTAAAACCAGAAAGGTCACTGCACCAGGAAAGGTCCTCTGCTTAGCCAAAAATATAAAATGAAGAGGAGAAAAAGAAAGCACTGGGGGAGGAGGAGTGAGCCAAGATGGAACAAAATGAAAGAAGATCAGAGGCTGTTGACTGGGAGGGGAGGACCCAAGTGGGAGAAAACCAGTCAAGTCATTTGGAAAGACAGTGTTATGGATGGGAGTGCAAAACTGGAAAATCACGGAAAAAAGAGGAAAACTGAGCAGATAATGGTGTGAGCTGCAAATGAACTGGAACCGTTTCTGTGTTTATTTTAATTGTGTTTTTGCAAGTCATTTGTTGTAATGGTCAACAGTTTGGCTGGGGAAGGAGGCTTCCCAATCTGTCCAGCGGTCTGTGTTGGCAGAATCACAGCCTTCTCCTCATGTTCAGCATTTGATCAGAGCGCTCTTGGTTACATGGAGAGAATAAAACTGGTACAACAGCGAGAACTCCATTTCTCTCCAGTTTACCCTGTTCCACATACCGTGTGTTGGATTTGTTAACAAAATAAACCTCTAAATCAACCTCCTCCAACTCCTCTGAGCATTTGGCAAATGAGCACCCTGGTCTTCTCTATCTATCAGCTCACTTTAATTGTCCGCAGGGTTTTTGACTGCACCGTATTACATAAAAGTACACAGGAGTCCCATGACAGCAGCACGACAGCCTCTGATGTAAAGCCTCACGGTTCGCACAGATAAGACCAGTTCAATTTTAATGTTGCTAGCATGCCGAGACCCACCGAGCTCACTTGTAAAACAGTATACCCCCTTCGCTTGTAAACGTAACAGCCCAAGAGGAAGAAAGAGCTGGGGGGGTTGGGTCCCCTGAACCGGGGCTGAATTAAAAGCAGGAATGGTATTCCGCATGCCCAACTCCAACCATCTATCTATGGGATCAATTTTTTTCGTCTCTCAAATTTCCAATCCATTCTATGTCTCTTTTAAAACTAATACCCAATCACAGCCGCAGTAAAGCCTGTCTTGTAAAAGGTCATAGTGTGACCTCTGAGTTCTCTAAATTGGATGCCGGTTGGCCCACTTTCCTTTGAAATACCACACAGTCCGATATAAAAGTGCTGTGTACACAATCACACCACCAGTGGGACTTGCGTCCAGCCCTGCAGAGGCCGTTCATCTTGATGCGAGGTGTCACACCACAGAGATTTTAACAAGATATTGGATGTTTTTTTGTCGAGGTAAAACCAGACCCTCACGAATAAACTCCAGTACAATGTCCCGCAGATCCCTCTGAGAAAGGTGTGTGCATGTGTGCTTGCCACAGGCAGCATACCAGCATATAGTAGAGCATCTCGCTGTAGCCAACCGAGGGAACTGATCAGATGGACGATCAAACACTAATCATTCCCTCACGGCCCATACCGAGTAAAGCTGTCATTAATTTTGCAGAATTACATCAAATCTGAGACATTCTTTATGTGGCCCACAGCCTGCAGACAGTTATACGACAGGGACTGCTGCGCTAAGCAGATGGGGCAGCTTGGCCGTGCATACTAAATACCATCCACCCCCCCTACATACCTCCTCATCTCTCTGTCTCTGCCCTCACAATACTCTGCCCTCCTTCCAGGCATTCCAATTCTTTGTTTTCTACCAATCTTATGCCTTTCCTTGATTATATTCTCACACAGACTCTTTGATTACACCACTCAACCTTGAGTAATTGTTATTTAAATTCAGCATGCTTATATTGCTTTTAATATCTTTGCTACACAAAGGTATCTCTCAGTTGTTTCGCAGGACTTTTATCCCCAAGACACATTACATTTAGCTTGATGAGAAAATAAATTGTTTACCGACATAAATCTTTTATGTTCCTCTCCTGCATGTTGACAACTCTAACAGTTTACTTGCCTATACACAACAGAAGGTCATAATCCCATTAGAGGTTTCCTCTGATTACTGCTGAAGGCAAGTTGGAATTTATGGCTAGTGACACATACCTGCCATTCCCGCTGAATGAGACATGTGCTACACTATTTTCAGACAAACCACCTCAAGTAATAAAACTGCAGTAGCACTAAGGAGCTATAGTGTTGTCTTATGTCAAAAGGAATTCCACACCAAGCTGTTAGGAATCAGTGGATGATGAGAATTAAATCCCTGAGGAATAGCTTAGATGACAATTGACACCATGCTCTGGTGTTCGTGTTTTTCTTAGTCAAAATCTCTTTATAAAATAACACAAATAAAAATTCTAATAGTGGGTGTGCCGTTTGAGCAAAAGATTATCCAGCTTCCTTTAACAAGTGAAAGCTGATCAAACATGTTTATGAACCAATAAAAAATAAAAGAAGCTCAAAGTTAAAGTGATGGAATCCAATTCATCATGCAATGTTTACTCATATCTGACCTTTTGTACTGATTCACAGAAATCCCACCTTAAATAAGGAACCATCATGAGATTTCTGTACTTCTAATAAATTCAAATGAAGAAGTCATTTTTATGTGCATCTCTTGATAGCCTCATCTCCAGTAAACATTGGGTAATGTATGAGATAGTCGTTGCCATATACAACTTATTTCATTATGCTACTTCAAGAGAGACGCTACTTCTCTTCTATCTCCACTCTGCTCACACAGACTCAGCTCACTATTAATCCACTTAAACACAATTTATAGGGTCTCACTATTGACTGTCCTTCGGCATAAAATTACATGAAGCATTTTTGTAGTGTCGTCAACGGACTAAATTAGCCAAACTAGGCTCACTAATTGAGGGAGGAGTAAGGCACTATTTGACGAGATTGATTCATCAATAAGACAGTTATGGACAATGTGATAGCACTAATATATGATGAATATTACACAGAGTACAGCCATTGAACTGTAACGACCTTATATTTTAATTTTAGCTGTATATTTGTCAGTGCTTTAAGGGTTCCTTATTTTGTGAGATTTCCAACAGCCTTGTGCAAAATGCTAATGGATTTCTCAATGGGTAATTTATACAACAATAATGTTTATTTACTCATCTAAAATAAAAATTAAAAAGTGAGGTTTGATTATCATTTATGATATCTATGCAACAATTTATGATTAATTTTCGTATAGGAAAAAACAATAAAATTGCAAATAATCTGCAGAAAATTTAATAGTTTTGTGGATGTTTGGGTGAGTACAACTAGCATGTATTTGAACCTGAAATGTTATGACTGTTTGAAGATGGTGTGCTGCCACCTGCTGCCCAGCCTCACAACAACTTCAGGCTCCAACATCACACATATATAGAATAATAAAAATAAATCTAAATAGATAACAGACTCACATCTGAATGTGGATTGACTAGAATAGTTCTAGCCTGGAGATAGCAATATTCTGCACAGAAAAGTTGAGTTGTGTTTTTCGCTTTTGTGACAGAACATCAAAGATATGTAAAACGCGCGAGGAAAAAAATCCCTGTAAAATACAATAAGTCAAACGAAATCAGTATTATATAAAAACAACTGTCTCGATTTTTTATTAAATGTATTGGACAAGAGCTTTGCAAACAATATGAACACTTTACCTTTGTTTTTTTTTTCCAGAGCTGAGGACTCTGCAGCTTATCCGCTTTAGCTAACACGCTACTGCAAGTTAGACGACTAGCATAGCAAAAATAAAAAGAAAGAAAAAAAACAAAGTTAAATAAATAAAGTTAACCTGAAAAAACAACGGCGTGTGCTTAAAAGCGTCATCTTACGTTTTTTCTGTCCAACTTCTCTTTGCGGCTTGGGAGTTGTAGTTCGCTTCGGCAGGAACTGTTTGGATTTCTGTCCCACGTGAACAACAATTCCCAGAGTTCCTCGGTGGCGGTGAAGCTGTCGTGCTTGTGTTTTGCTTTGGCTTTTTTTCCCTTTTTGTTATTGTTTCGTGTTACTAGAGAAGCTGAACCCGTTGAGAAAAAAGCTCGACAGTCCTGTACGTGGTGTCACAATTTTCTTACTGAAAATAGATTGATATTTTTTTTTCTAAACAGCATCTATTTGCATCTTTTACAGAGAACTGACTTGAAGAACTGCGAGACTTCTGGAGGTAATGTGCGCAGATGTTTATTTTCATGAGAACAAAGCTTTTGTTTGGATACCTCGTGTCTAATTTGATCGGGCATCTTTAAAAAATATTTAAAATGTTTGTATTTATGAATGTGCGAAATGTTCCTCGACCTGCATGTCAGAGTTGTGTCCTCGACATGTGCTGCTGTTGGGCCTCAAGCCTCGTTCTGTGTAACATGAAACCTCAAAGAACTGCTGCAAATCTTTCCCTTCAGCTGTGATTTTTTCGACTGGATCGACGGGAGTGAACACACAACACATCGAATTATTACAATCTATGTGTCATACTATAAGAAGAACATGTTCACACTCCAAGAGAAAACTAACAGTCATCAGTCAATAATAAGCCCTCATGACACTGCACATGCGCACTTGGCCAACATCCTGTATTTGAAGTGCTGCACTCCTGTGGCTGTTTTGTTTGCATATGTGCAACAGAGATGGTTTTAATTTGCTGCCATTTTCATTATCAAAGCTGGGTTGGTGTCATCCACATGGAGGTCACATGACACTCAGTGCTAAATTAACAATGCCTTCTGTCAGCAAAGGAAGTGCACTGAGATATTCCAAAATGCGCCTGCCTGTGAAATCTGAGACCCCCCCCTCCCTCAATACACACGTGCTGATGGGACACCTTGATCTGCCCGATGGAGCACAGCAGCAAACGATTCCTTCAGTCCAAAATAGCCTCTGCAAAGGAGTTGTAGTGGGTGGTGCTATTCAAAGGCAGGTCACTCAGGCTTAGCTCTCCGTTCTTCAGCTGGACTCTCAGTCAAGCTATCTTCTTACACGGCGTAAATATTCATGCTCCCCTGCTGTTGTTTCACCCTTCTCCCCATTCACAACCGCCCCCATCCCCACGTGCCAGTTTTCAACCATAATGAATGCCATCGGTTTGGTTTTTCTTGCAGGGGTTTGTTCTTTCATGTTGCCATGGATAACACTTGGCAGGTGGAGTTTAGAAACGTGGGGAGCTGCTACTTCCCTCAGAGCAGAGTCGACTGCCACTTCACGCTAAGCTCACGCCACAAGTGGGCCAGCAGTGACTGGATCGGGCTCTTCAAGGTATTTTTAACCTTGACATGTGTCGCAGAAAGTATGCGATCCCAGACTGTTGATCCAGCTGCAAGCTAACCAGAAGTGCACGGTTTCTGTCTCAGGTGGGATGGTCCTCTGTGAAGGATTACCACACTTTTGTCTGGGCTCTGGTTCCAGTTGACTATCAAGAAGGTGCAGATGTCAACTGCTGTGTGCATTTCCAAGGTACTAAAGCTCCTTAGTACGTCTATAGTTTGAAAAAAAAATCAGTTTCAAATCAGCACAAGCTGCAGTTATTTCAGTAAAAATGAAAGGCGATTAAAAAAAAAAAGATTTGCATTGTTTGATCATCTGTGTCACGGTTTGAATGACATTCCTGAGTAAGCAGGAGGCAGAGCGATGATGATGACGAAGACAGTGGGCTGGAGCCTGCTGTTGTGTGTGTCAGGGTCAGTCAATAATTCTTGTTCTCTGGGAGGAACACATGTGCAGCAGGTGTGGGATTGAACCCTCGTGCTGTGATTTATTGTAAACTTAAGCTTACATTCAAAGTCATTTATCATAAGAGGCAGAATTGAAAGTCAAGACAAATCACTGATTACTCCTGACTCTCAGAGATTTGGTGGCTAAACAGGAAAACTGCATTTTTATGTTGTTACTTTGAGGATGGTTTGGAAAGAAAAGAACAATCTTTACTTAGAAAATCAATATTGAATCATCAAACAGGTTAGTTTTATTGTATTTTTTTTAGCTTTCAGCTTTATTTTTGCAGAATATTTTTTTTATTCTATTAACGAAAGTTCCATCGTAACTCAGTTACATCACTATTTATGTGAAAAATGATGTCATGAGCAAATAAAATTACTTTTGAGTGGAAATTAAATATATAAATTGATACATAATTAAATTGTAAACCAAAAATAACTGTAAGCTTAATATTGTTTTGCATTTTAATCTGTCGCTTGTCAGGAAATCACTTAAAGCATCAAAGTATATATATATTTTCTTCACATCATATATATATTTTTGTTAATAACATATAAAACCTTTTTATCTTACAACATTAAAAAACGGATTATTGAAACAAAAAAGATAATAAGCTTAAAAAAACCCAAAAAATATGAAGTAAGTGTTCTAGGCTAAAAGGTCAGGTAATCATGAATGTTTAAAAGAAAAAATAGAAAAGCCTGTAAAATAAATCTGTGGGGAAAGGTAAATTATAGACATCTCTCCACATAGATAGTAGATACGTCATTTGGAATTAGTTTTTTAAGTAGAAGATACTTTTCCTCTTATCCAAATGTTTTCTCAATTTTAGAACAAAAATCTTAAAAAAAAGTGACATAAAGGAAATATCAAGACCATCAAGAACATCTTAGACACTGTTATTTTATACTATAGTTCCTGTTTCTTTCTGTGAGGCAAACCTTAAAACTGTGTCGGTGTGGTGACAGAATCCACGTCTAAACTGATTTTCCTGCCGACTTGAAGCCAAATTACTGATATTAGATGCATCATTAAATTAAATATACCATGTTTTTAAAGTCACTGCATGCTTTTTCATACACCATAACTCTAGACATGAACATGGGAACTAAAAACAAAACAATTATTCTTTACATTCTATTAATTTTGAAGTGTATTTTTCCTCCTCTTAGCCTCCTACCTGCCTAAGCCCAGCTCCCAGGACTATGAATTCGTCTATGTGGATGCACAAGGGGAGGTGTGCTCCCGCAGCCCCAAGTTCACTTTTTGTGCACCAAAGCCGCTTGAAGATCTGGTGACCCTCGAGGAAGAGTCTTATGGAGGGGACGAAGGCACAGATATGCTGCTGGTTGTACCCAGAGCTGAACTGCTGCAGGTGAGCACAAACACTTATTCTTCTTTTGCATCGGCAATGAGTTAAAAGTCCTGGAAAACAAAACTTAATCTCAAATCCACCTTTATCTGTTGTGTTGTCAGAGCCGACTGCAGGAATGTCTGCAGGAGCGCGCGGAGCTGCTGCAGCTGCAGGAGACGACAACAAAGCAAAGGGAGAAAGAGAAGATTGAATTCCAGAGGGCTAAGGAGGCCTGGGATAGACAACGGAGGGGATTGGAACGGGAGATCAGCAGGCTGCAGGAAGATCTGAGGCAGAGTCGAGAGAAGATTGTGGGGATGGAGAGAAAGCTGGAGGTGGTGTATGAAGCTGAGGCGAATAATGACTGTTTTAGTTCTCTCCTTTTGGTTATTAAAGTTTATAAATGATCAACTTATCTGTGTTTAGCTAAGGAATTTGTTTACTTTTATATTTAAAGTAATCCAAGAATGAGAACTTTCCTCAAAAAAACTTCCTGTTTGTTAGGAGGAGCAGCTTTTAGGTCAGTCACTCGCCCAGGAGAAAACTACTTTAATGGAGGCCAGAGAATCAAGTGAAATGAAAATCCAAGACCTTGAAGAGAACATCAAAACCCTGACTCAGAGAGCTGTGGAAAGAGAGGCAGATCTGGAGAGGTTTGATCTTTTACATCTTTTGCTTTTATTGGGATCTCATAAATAGTTTTAATTTTCCATCACCAAATGTGTGATTGCAGGATCAAGGAAAGAACCAAGAGGGCAAATGCTCTTAAAAAGGAAGAGGAGAGTGAGAGAATGAGTCTGCAGGTGAGTAAAAGTACTAAAGACCCACTCTGATGAAAATCATGTTGTTTTTAACAAGTTCTTGTGGCATTTTTCCTGTGATGGAGGAGATAGATAAAGAAAATCAAGCTCAAATAGCATTTTTTATTTTTTTTTTTATTCAAATTGATGTAAGCCAGGAGCAGAATAAAATGAGCTCTTAGCAACAGGGAGGGGAAGGGTGGTGGGTTTACTCCACGGTGAATTTCTAATGATCTCCTGCCGCCCTGCAGAAGCTATGTTATAGAAAACAACACACATTTTTGATTGTGGCAACAAAAAACAAACAAAAAAAACTGCATAATCATTATTAAAAGACTGCTAGGAATTCTTTGAAAATAGCTCAAAGGACAATCAGAGTGGGTCGTAAACAGTTCAAGTGATGCAGGAA